>NW_024704742.1:29605409-29822909 GCF_018977255.1 Callorhinchus milii | reverse complement strand
CTGTACAATCCTGGGGTAATGCTGTATTGTCACAGGTGCCGTCCTTCAGATGAGACACTAAACCGAGTTCCTGTCGGGTTCAGGTGGACGGGAAAGATCCCCTGCCCATCGCACTGTTCGAAAAGAGAAGAGAGTTTCTCTCCTGATGCCCTGGCGAATATTCCCTCCAAATAAAATCAATCATTCACTTCATGGTTGTGCAAATTGGCTGCCGCAGCCAAATAAACAGTCTCTTCACTTTAGAGTGAAATGCTTTAAGATGTATTGATGACATGATAAGGCACTATGTCAAATGGAAGGAATAAGATTATTTGTATTATCCCATCTGTTGGCTATATTTGCCCCATGTGCCTGCCTCCCACTCAAAACACCTAAAGCTCTGCTCCAGTGCCACTCTGTTCTTCATGTTTGATGATAGCTGTGTGCAAATTAGCTGCTCGTTTGCTTACAAACTACAACCTACAGTAAATCATATGAAGCGCTTTGAAATATCTTTCTGATGTGAAAGGTGCTATCTCAAATGCAAGGATTGTTATAAAGGATTATTATTTTAAATCTGAATAGAGTCTGGGGTGGGGGGGGGGTGGGCTTCCGAAACAGTGCAGAGATTCTCCTCCGCCTATGAGAATACGGGGTCAAATTGCAGTATTAATACTAATAGTAATAATTAAAATGAATAACCATTACATTTGTTACAGCACATTTAATGTTGGGAGGATGTCTCAAAGCGCTTCACAGGATATACTTACTTTGTGGGGGGCAGCCAATACGCGCACAGCAATATTCCTTAAGGAATCCAATTGGAATTCCCTTTGATACTTGGAAATTCCACTGCTGAACTAGACTATGTCTGGGCTGAATTCCCTCCGGTTACTGGAAGCAGTCCTCATTTGAACGACACTTATTCCGTATTAAGGAATCCCACAAGTTAGACCTCCTTTTTACACTGACATTTGGGGGTGTGAGCAGAGCAGAAAATGCTCTCTCTCTCTACCCCCACACACACACACACGCGCAGGACCTCAGTTTAGCGTCTCAACCTTTGATTGACTCTTATTTGAACTCATGGGGGGTTGTGGGGTGGCAGTGGAAACTGCTTCAGTACCCCTTATCTGCTCCCAGTGTAAAGGAAACCTACCTTGCCAGGTAGATCTGAACTCAGAACTAACTTGTGTGTTGGTCTCTAGGTTTTCAACTGTAGTCTCCTAGTTTTCTTCTTCTATCTTATATATACTAATAAAATGACAATTTCTGTCTGCGCTTCAAGAACGATCTCTATAACCAATTGACGTAGAGACATAATTTACACCTCATTGGAAAGGTCTTGCATCTAGGAGTGACATGGGCATATTTGTTTTCAGGTATCACCTATTGTTCCATGAGTTATTTTCAGTTTTGCGTTTTTCACTGCAGTTACACCTGGTGGCCGCTGAATCAAAATGGCGCTGTGCGTCACAGAATACCTACGTATGTGCGTATACACTGCATTTACACCTGGTGGCTGTGCGGGCTGACCATGGCGCTGTGGCATCGTGCGTCACAGAACACGCAGGTAGCCACGCGGCGGGAACAAAAAAAACACAGGTGAAACTAAATCGCAGCAACAACAACAAACTTATATTTTTAAAGCATTGAGTTCTCCCACTGAGTCCTTCCAAAAGTAGTCCTCCTCAGGAGTCCTCCCAGATGAGTAGAGATAAAGATGAAATATCTGTGTGTGTCAATCTACATTCCATATTGGATCCTTTGGTTGCAAGCGAAGCTGCAGCGGGTACAGCTAGTGTGCATATGTGGTGGTGGTGAGGGGGCTGGGGATCTAATGGCTCAGTTTGTATGCATTGTGTCAATGTACTTCAGCTACCTGTTGGCAGATCTCTGAGAGGTAGAGGTGTAAAAGGGGCAGCTTCATTCACTTTGTGCTTGGTCAGTCCAAGTTTACTGAGCTTTTCTCCACGAAGACAGCTCAGTTCCGAGCTAGCGACATCAGCTGGATTTGAACCATGCAGTGTTTACAAAGCTTCAAGGCACCCAATTGCTTCACCAGGTAAAGTACTGCTGATAGACATGTGTGCTGGGTGGGTTGATTAGAGTAAGGGGATGGGGAATAGAGAGAAAATGTTGGAGAGGAGCGGACCCTTTTGTACCAGCCTTCCATTGGATCACTTCCAACTCCAAGACTATTTGGAACAAACGTCTCTTCCACAGGAAAAAGCTTGACTCTGTTTACAAGTGCAGATGCACCTTTACCTAATAGCCTTGTGTGTGTTTGTGTGTATATATAATAATATATATAAAAAGTCTGAAATATAAAGGTAGTGCAAATAGAGGTATGAATGAAATGACAAATGTTTGAATGTTCCAGCCAGGCTCTGGTAAGATCTGCACTGTATGTCGCATGTTCACACCATCCGTTTTGTTGCTGTGAGCAAACAGTGCGCAACAAGATATTGTGTACCATCCCATAGTGCCAACATTGAGGCTTTCAGTTACTTATGATGAGAAACTTGAGGAGTTGAGGATTTTTTTTACTGGAGCTGAGAAGGTTTAAGGGGAGATCTGATAAGAGGTCTTAACAATTATGAAGGGTTATGATGTGATAAATAGCAATAGATTGTTTCCACTGGCCAGCAAACCAGGGCACACATTTGAGATAATCTCAAAGATTTTTAAAGGGGAGCATAGAAAAATAAGTTGTTTATTTAGCAAGTTGCTTATTTTGCTTAGAGGGTAGTCAGAATGTGGAATTCTTTGTCACTTAATGGGAGTTGAAGCAAAATTCAATAGGTGCTTTGATTAAGAAAAATCTTAAAGGGTGTGAGGAGCCAGTGGAGCTAAACTAGGTGGCTCATGTGGAAACATTCTCCTTGTTGTGTGGCTTTAATGCTGCACTTCATGCTCCAGTGTGTGATACAATAAAATAGAGAATTTCAGGCTGACCAGAGCTGAAAAACACCTTGAGGATCAAACACACAGAGACTTTGGTTCTCAGCCTGTGTCTATGTGACGCCACTGATACGAGCTTTTTCTGTGAACGACGCAAGCTTATACCACACTTAGGAGCTGCCCTTTCACTGGGAAGGGTCCAAAGGACTCGATTGTTGACGCACTAATGGAATTTGAAGAGTGTGATCTCTATGCTAGGGTTGTAATTCCAGGCCTGTGCTTAACTGTGAATGTGATTCAGGGCTGTGTTAACTGGAGATGTAATTCAGGGTTGTGTTAACTGGAGATGTGATTCGGGCTGTGTTGAATGGAGATGTGTTCAGGCTGTGTTAACTGGAGATGTGATTCAGGGCTGTGTTAACTGGAGATGTGATTCCAGGCCTGTGCTTAAGTGGGAATGTGATTCAGGTTGTGTTAAATGGAAATGTGAATCATGGTTGATTTAAATGTGGTTGTGATTTAGGGTTGTGTTAACTGGGAATGTGATTCAGGGCTGTATTAAATTGGGATGTGAATTAGGGCTGTGTTAACTGAGGATATGCTTCCAGGGCTGTTGAACTGTTGTTAATATCTTCAACCAGTTAGTATTCCAGATAAGATGTTGAAATTGTGATTTGAAGGGTAGAAGCACAGAAATCTAGTTCCAATCTAGTTCTAATCTTCAACCGTGCCTTCAGCTCCCCTCTCGACTCTCTACCCCCTCCTCGCTCCCTCCCTTCCCTCCCCTCACCTTTTCCCCCTGCTTGGGTCCCGACTCAACTGTCCAGCGCCTTGGGACGTCCTCCTGACGTGAAAGCACTCTATAAATGAAATCTTGTTGTTGTTGTTCTTTCTACAACAACTTGTGCACAGAGATAATAATAATCCTTGCATTTGATATAGCACCTTATCACGTCTTCGAGAAGTCTCAAAGCGCTTCACAGGATATACTGTAAAGTGAATTGACTGTATATTTTGTGGGCAAAATATGGCAGCCAATTGCGCACAGCAGTGTCCCACAAACAGTTGTGGATTGAAGTGACCAAATTATTATTATAGTTTTTTTAAGCAGGTTTATTACCCCTGGAAAAGCGATCAGCCAATCGACTAACAACCGTGGTGAAGTATAGCATAATTTATGAAATCAAGAGGTATTAAGGGCAATAGCTTTGCTGACGTAACATACTAAGAGCCAGACATTGCTTATTTTCAGGCTGTTAAATTTGGTGGCACTGACAATGTACGCCAGCAGGGGCACTCAGTCAGGAATTTTTGTTCCAGAGACACGTCTGGGTCCTGACAACAGTATTTGTTGTGGTTTTCTCCAGGGAATTCTCCCCCACCCCCACCCCAACCCGTGCCACACGCAGAGTTGTGAGACTTCGCCTCTGATGAGATCGCATCTCTGAGATGACATCTCCAGACCCAGAAGAGTACAGAAGAAAATACAGTTTACAGCGCAGGCACACAGCAATGATGTTGCTAGAATGCCTTTTTAATCACTGCCGTCTTTTTGTTAGAAGACTAGGCTGACACTCCAATTCAGAGCTTGGGGTGCGTTGCAATTTTAGAACTGATATTCTTCGCATGAGACGTTAATCCAAAATCTTGTCTTTCTGTTCAAGTGGGTGTTAAAGATCCCACTGTTCAAAAAAGAAAGGAGTTTCGCCCAGTGTCCTGGCTAAGAATCAACTTGATAAGATTGGTCATTCACTTCATGGCTGTTTGTGGGTCATTTCTGTGCACAAATCAGTTGTCATGTTCACTTACAAAATACAGACTCGCTACACTTTGCAGTAAATAGCGAGAAGCACGTCAAAATGGCCTCCTAATGTGAAAGATGCTATATCAAAGATTGTTATTGTAGTAAAGTTTGGATAACCCGTCACTCCAAGGGAAAAGGGTCCAGTGACGGATTATCTGATGTGACGCGTTAGCTGTTGGTTCTCAATTTATGCTCCCTTGCCGCTCGATGCTACTCTCTCTGGCTCGTCCGCTCAGACAGTACCTGCTCGCTGTGGACACAGCATCTGAGCGTATGTACCCAACCACTGGTGAGCGCCCACACCAGTCACAGAGTAGTGTGGCGGGAGGCCTTGCCATACAAGATGCCATCTTATTGGACATGTTATCCGATCCACTTTACATTGCAAGTACTTAGAAGAATTTCTAGAAAGCAACGAGTTATGTATTAAGTGATGTGACTGCTAAAGTGAAGTCCTTTATTAGTGGTTTATATGGGAAGCTGCCGGGATATTGATGGTATGACGACTTAAGTGATAGCGCAAGTTATCCAGAGATTACATTATTATTATTTCATGTTAATTTACACTGAGAAAAATGGACTCTTTCGACCCACGTATGATATGACCCATTGCTTGTAGGTTGGAGCATTTAGAAGAACTTTTAGAGAGGACCGACCTGGAAGATGGGAATGGTTCACACTACACAGGTGGACGTTATATTCTCACTCTTCTCTTTCTTCTTGCAATCCGCTTGACTCCCGCTGGGGGTGTACGTCTCCACATTGTCTTGGCGGAGTGAGCGCTATTCATGTTGAGGGCTGGACTGTGGGCATCCACAGTGGAGACAGTCTGATCCTGTCCATGTCTGATATTGACACATGAACACTTTCCGATTGGGGGGTGGGGAGGGAAATGGAGTTACACGGTAGTGATCAGGAGCAGGAATTCTTTTGAATACCTTGTATTTATTCACACTTCATTCCACCAACCTCTCAGCCTGGCGATCTGAGGCTAATTTCGCCGCCTCATATGGTCACCCTGGCCGAGATCAAACCTGGAACCTTCCAGATCTCTGGACAACATGGATTAGTGACTTTACGAACTGAGCCACTTGGAAAACTGAGCAACTATTTTAGTGCCACTTTACTTCTACTTGTGTTACCTGTGAGAACTGTAGTAAGTGTTTTTTGGGCGAAAGATAGGGTTCAACTAGGACTTGATGTTTGTCAGAACAGCAATGGGGGGGGGTTGTTGTCCAGGACACCGGGAGAAACTCCTTTCTCAAGTAATTGTAATGATTTGCGAAGCAAGTCAATGCAACAAAACCCCAGTTTCTGAATGTTCACGAGCGCTCGGGTGTCCTTTTACAAAAGCAGTTTCAATGAAAAGAAACATCTAATTTCTAGTGTGTTGAGGGTTTCATGAAGCCACTAGCGTCTTGCAACTACGTTGATTGGTGGGTAGGTTGAGGGTTGTGTGTGTGGATGGGGGGGTAGAGGAGGATGTCTGTATTTCAGTCAGCAAAAACAGAAGGTTGCTTTGTTCATGCAGTCAACATTATTCCTGCTGCTTGGAATGCTGTGGAATGTGACTTCAGTGCACGAGTGACCGTTTCCCTCTCTTTCTCTCCACCCATTTCCCCATCCCATCCCCCCACCCCCCCACACACACACGCTCCCTCTCTCCCTGCACGCCCGCGCGTGCATACATACGCGCACACACACACACATATTGCAACCCACAAGGACCTGCATTCATTTCAGTGAGGAATGCTCCCAAGTCTGTTAATCTGCACACAGACTGTGGACTGCATGTGTTGAATTCTGCCATTACCATCCAGAAGCAAAGAACTTGCATTTTCTTTAAATCGCTGTACCTCGTCAATGCGCTGGAAAGCGACGCAGAAACATTCATCAGAGAAGAGAGTTCCTGGCGGTATCCTGGACAGCAATTTCCCCCCCTACCCCCACTACCAGATAACATTGGTCATTCACTTCATGGCAGTTTGTGGGGCATTTCTGTGCGCAAATAGACTGCCATGTTTGTTCGCTGACAAAACACAAAGTCACAACACCAAATGTAAGGGTTATAGGACTATTATTGTTATTGGGTGTAGTGACTTTTTTATGATTGGCTGTCAGCTGGCACGATTGGACTGGAGTTCAGTCGTCTCATTCCCGTGCATCAGTCACTTAGTCAGGAACAAAAGCAACGTGAACTTTAGTAGCTCACTTCATGTAGGACGATGTTTCGAAGAGCTTCATACACTCTGGTGGAAGAGAATAAAATACCCCTCCTCCTTCAGTCAGGGAGTCCACTTCCATATGTAGATAGGTGATCAATTCTAGCTTTCCAACTCTACCCTTGACTCCAGGAACACTGCTGCTCTGACAGACATCAAGCCCTGGGTGAAGCTTAACTTTCTCTAACTCAATGCTGACAAATCTGAGGCTATTCAGCTTGGTTCCCGTTAGTTCCCCCCTCACCTCAGGCACTAACCATTATTCCCATTTGCTAACGGAGCCTGTGCAGAACCTTGATGGCTTGTTTAACACTTACAAACCTTTCATTTGGGTCCTAACCAAGCTTGCTTTTCTCCATCACCGTAATATTGCCCGTGTTCACCACTGCCTCACCGCAGCACAGCCGAAACCCTCATCCCTGCCTTATCAACCTTCAGACTCGACCTCTCTACTGCTCTGCTTCCACCAAGCTCCAGATCATTCCAGAAATCCACAGCCATATTCTCTCCCTCTCACCAGCCTCTGTCCGGCTACCCCAAAAGATCAACTTTAAGATCCTTCTATACCTCAGTAGCGAGCCGATCATCTAGAGATTGTTCATTTATTAGCACACAGGAAAGCCAAGTAGTCAAAATGTCTGATCTCTGGGTCATCAGAGATGTGGAGTCCTGTAGCTCAGTGGTTAGAGCACTTTCTTTGCAAGCAAGAGACTTGGGTTCGATTCCCAGCAGGGCGAAACCTTGGGCAAGTTTCCTTACTCCACACAGAGCCTGATAATAATCCCTCAAGAAAAAAAAACAATAATAAATTGGTTATTTCAATCCACGACTGTTTGTGGGACACTGCTGTGCGCAATTGGCTGCCGCATTTCGCCCAGAAATACACATTCCATTCACTTTACAGTCTATTCTGTGAACCACGTTGAGACATCTAGAAGACGTGAAAAAGCACGATATCAAATGCAAGGATGATTATTATCAGGCCAAAACAATGTCATTTCCACTCACACAGTGCAAGTGATATCAGCAGCAACGGAAGACAGACATCTTTGCGAAAGCAAGTTGGAGTATTGAAGGGAGCTGGCTGGCTTTCTGGGAATTTTAGAATTTTTGCTCATAAAATATTCGGCTTGCACGCACTCTTTATCCACTGTGGTATATATGTGCGTAGAGGTGTGTGTGTGTGTGTGTGGAGGGGGGGGGGAGAAGGGGGTTGGCTGAATCCTGCTTATTGCCCATACCAGGTTGTGGAATGTGGGTTGTTGCCATTCTACCTCTTTTTTTTTGTCGAGTGGGGAGGGAGCAACTGAGGGCAGGAAGTTCAATTTGAGGCACTTCCTCTGGCACTCCAGTCCTTATTTCATTTCTTCGTTAATGTATTGCACGCACAGAAAAAAAAACCTTTGCTGATGAAGTGAATGCATTACATTTTGGTGGTGAGCTTCACCATCAGTCTTGATGTACGTTTTTATTAACAATTACTTCCCCATCCCATTGAAAGTAACTCAGCAGACCATACTTTGCAGGGTTTGTGTTGGCTGCATATAGTTTAGAAAGCACTTCCTGCAGAAGTTCCTGTTCACTGTTGTACTGTCACCTCATGAGGGGGATTCACTGAGAAAGCAAAGGAGAGAGAACTTGCAGTTTTATAGAGGCTCATCATGACAAAATGGCTCAAAAGCACGAAAACTGTCGAGAGTAGAAACTGTAGGCAAACCAGGCAGACATTTACAAGCTCCCACAGACAGCCATGAGGTGACAGGCCAACTTAACTGGAGGATTGTCAACAATCCAGGATACTGGAACAAACTTCCTTTTATTTTTCCAATAATGCCACGTGATCTTTAATATGCACCTTTAGAACAGGCAGACTGGATTGAGGATTAACATTATAGCCCAAGAAAAGCTCCTCCCGATAATACACTGACTGGAACGTCAGCTTAGACTGTAAATTCAGGTATAATCAAGCTGTATTTTAAAATCCACGTTGGATGCACTGTTTTTTAAATCCTCATCAGACATGTATTCATTTATTTAAAGCAGTCAGTATCTCCATGGCTCATTTATTCAATAATTATATCATCAGTTTTGTAAATATACTTTTTAAAAGAAATCTAGTTTTCTCCCATTTATTTCATGAAGTTGGTTGACTCATGTTGGGTTATGGTTGCAATGCTGTCAGTTGCTTTCTGGTAAAGTAACCCAAGTGATCACTCTGCATGTGTTCGTCTTGCAAATGGTGCCAGAAGACATTTTGACTGCAGACATTAATAGTAATAATCTTTGCATTTAATATAGCATTTTTCATTTTGGAATGAGTCTTCAGCACTGAATCAGAATGCCAGCCGAGCCTATGTGAGTTCAAAGTTCTGATTTGGGGCTTGAACCCACAACCTGCTGACACGGAGGCAAGAGTGCTACCAACTGAGCCACGCTGACTCGATTGTAGTTGAGACACTCTTGTAGTTCAGCCTGATGTTGTCCTCGCTTCCAGTAGGAGTCTGTGGGTTGTGATGGGAAGCATTGCAATGTGATTGCCCCCTCCCTCGCCCAGCAGGATTGTGGCCTATTGCAGCTCCCCAAATGGGTCCTTGGTTGAGTCTCAAAGTATTTGATTCCCCCCCCGTACATTTTGTAAAAATGTCACAAGTAACATTAAAATTATATAAATTGTCGCCATCCCACCATATAATACTACTACTAATGATAATCCTTGCATTTGATATAGTGCCTTATCACATCTTCGAGGCGTCTCATATTCCCAGAATATACTGTAAAGTAAATTGATTATTTTGTGGGCGAAACTCGGCAGCCAATTGCGCACAGCAGCGTCCCACAAACAGTCGTGGATTGAGTGACCAATTTATTCCATCACTAATGACCTTGTTATCTAGTATCTGTGGAGTCCTGCAGCTCAGTGGTTATAGCAATCACCTCGCAAGCGAGAGACCTGGGATTGATTCCCTGCAGAGCAAAACCTTGGGCAAGTTTCCTTAATCCACACGCCTGATAATAATCCCTCAAGACAAAAACAATAATAAAATTGGTCACTTCAATCCACGACTGTTTGTGGGACACTGCTGTGCGCAATTGGCTGCCGTGTTTCGCCCACAAATATACAGTCAATTCACTTTACAGTATATTCTGTGAAGCGCTTTAAGACGTCTAGAAGATGTGATAAGGCACTATATCAAATGCAAGGATTATTATTATCATCAGGCTCCAGAGATATAAACTCTAGGATGTTGCAGGTGCCAGGTCGAACAAGACATGCAAATACAAGGCCGTGCAGAAATGAATGGTGCAGTGTGGCTTTTTTTGTCATCAGAATGTTGAGTTTCTTTTTGCAACTAAGGAAAACAAAGTGGGAAATCTTTTGTGATTCTCCCCCACCTCTTTCCTCTCCTTTTTATATCTATCGCAAAAGGTGGCAGCACTACGCAGATTGATGGGTTGAAAGTTGCCATTGCCTGTGGTTGCAGTGTACTGCGTAAAGGAAACTTCAGCTCATCTCAAATCCTAATTGCTGGTGAGTGCAAGCGGTTGGCACAAGTTAGCTCCAAATAGGCAATCTCATTAGTGAGGAATACACAACAAATGTTCCACAAACAGCCAGGGAGTGGATTAATTTTTTATATATATCTGGGGGATTGTTGGCCAGGACATGGGGAGAAACTCTCTTTTTTTTAAATAGTGCCACAGGAACTTTAACAACCACTTCAACAACAAAATTACATTTGTATAGCGCCTTTCACGTCGGGAGGACGTTCCAAGGCGCTGGACAGACAGAGTTACGGACCCGAGCTGGGGGTCAGAGTGGGGGACGGGGGGGAAGCAGGAAGATCAAAAGCACGGTCGAAGAACAGGCAGACGGAGAGCAGGGAAGTCTTCTCAATGTCCAGTGATGTTGTTTAGCTCAATGTGCAGAGCAAACGAAGTTGGGAGAAAGCCACTTCAAGCTCAGTTTGAAAAACTGAGTGCCGTAACCTTGTAAGCAAGAGCAGAACCGTGAATTCTCCATTATCCAGCATCCGATGCAAAGATTTTAATATAGGAGCGTCTCACCAAAGCCGACAACTGAACCAGGCCATAAGTTATTCTGTGCCTTTTAGTTTTCAAAATACCGGCTTAAACAAGTTCCAATTGATATGCTTTCCAAGAATATATTTTATTTATATTTATATATGTATAAATGTATGTTTCATTTGTGATACATCCTTTGAGATGAATTTGTCTATATGGATGTACAGGAGAGCCCTGTTACTGCACTGTGTTTTGTAATAGTAATAATCCTTACATTTGGACTGCGGCTTTCACTTCAGCAGGACTTTCCAAAGTGATTCACAGGATGTATACTACAAATTGACTGTGAGTGACTGCGTGTTGTGTGGATGAACACAGAGGCCAATTTGTGCACAGCAATACCCCACAACCAGCCTTGGAGTGTGTGACCAACTTTTATTTGGTGGGTTGTTGGCCAGGACACTGGGAGAAACTCCCTTCTCCTTTTGCACAGTGCCATGGGATCTTTACAATCCACCTGAACAGGCAGACAGGAACTTGGTTTAACGTCTCATCTGAAGTATGGCACCTCCAACAATGCAACCCGTCCCAAGCACAGCGTTGGCGTATCATCTTAAACGATTGATTCCAATTGCCCACGTGGGGCTTTAACCCACAAACTTTGACTCCGAGTGTGCTCCTCTCTCTGCTTCAAGTGGTGATGATACTTGTTTGAACCATGCCCTGAGGGCCATGGACAGCCTGTTAAACTTGGCCAGAGTGATCAGTGAGCACAAACAAGCTGTTGTGACAGGAAGCGTGGGGGGAGGGGTGGTCATTCAGGCCTCTTGCACCAGTGGGATAACTGACTTGCAAGGGAACACGGAGGCACTTTCAGACAAAGACAAAGATGTGAGTCTATAGCCTCGGTATGACAGAGGAGCAAAGCTTTAGAAGATTAAGGCTGCCTCAGTGTACAGCTCTGAAATCATCTGAAAGCTCAGAACGTCTTGGACTGTTCTAAGGTGGGCCCCGATGTTCCATTATGAGAGCACTTTGCCTATGGGCACTAAACTTAATCGCATCAATCAAACTTCAGCACAGGAGGCCATTCAGCTCGTTGTGAGAGAGTTACTCTAATCCCATTTCCTCGCTCCTTCCACAAAGTAGTTGGCTTCTGAGTTGCACATTTTTCAGTGAGGATGGAAATGTCCTTACGGTTTACCACGTGAAACTTGTAGAAATAAGTAATCCTTGCATTTGATATAATGCTTTTAAGGAGAACGTTACAAAGATTGACTGTAAATTGTACTGAGTGCGTATTTTTGTAGGAGAACAAATTTTGTGGGAACTTTACTGCCTGGATGCAAAGGTGTTTATCGATTTCGGAGGGGTGGAGAGAGAAAGGAGATGGAAGAATAACACTGTCTTAATAGAATGCGTGCCTTTATGCGTGTATTTGGGGGGAGGGGAGGATTTAAGTAACTTGCAAACATCCCAGACATGGAATGACATGGGTCGATCTTGCTTCCTCCCCAACAGCTCAGGGTTCAATTCAGCATTGCCCATTGCAGTGGAAGCATCCCATGTTCGAGCTCTGCATTGAGAGTTTCTGCTTCTCCTCCCTCCTAATACCCCCCCAGTAGTGCTGAGCTGCAAGCAGAGATCCTCCGAGTGCCGTTTCCTGCAGAAAGACTGCAAATTTCTCCCCATAACTGTCTGCAGCATTTAGACTGTCAGTGAGTCATCCAATTAGAAATGCGAGCTAGGTTTGTGACAGATGCTTAAAGCCTTACCCTTTTGGGAACAGTGACTTGAGGTAATTTCGAGAGCTGAGCGGAGTGCAGGAAAGGAGCCAGTCACAAAGCTGAATATGTTACGCAGATGAGAGGTTGCTGAATAACAAAACTGTTGTTCTCAGAGTATTTGTCTTTCTTTTCCCTTCCCTCCACCCTCCAGCAATATTGATGGCATTAACTAACTTATCTCCTAGAGAGATGTTCGTTGAAGCACTTCCTCAAGATATGCTTAGAAAAGAATTGCATGCCTTTCTGATAACAAACAGAAGATTTATCTGTTTGTTTCTTTGCTGTCTTACTCTCTGGGAAGAGGATTAGAGTGAAGCAGAAGGATAACTCTCTCTGTCTCTTCTTTATATATATATATATACGCGCACACACACACATCCCCATTCGAGAGCTGAGTGCTGAGAGTGTGTTTGATAGATTCACTCTGATGGTTTCTTCCTTCAGTGCCATGCAATCCCTTAGTCAATCAGTCAGTCAAACCACTGTACTGACATCCACTGCTCCAAGCAGTGAAATGTGTTTTATTTTAGCAAACTTTGAACTGAATCTCAGCAGTAAGCAATCTATATCTATGTGGAGCACCTTTCATGCGAAAGGAAATGTTTTGAAGGTGAATATTGATACCTGGACAAATGGGGTGGTGAACAACTCAACACCATTGCCACGAGGAGCAAAATTAGCTAGAATCCCTAGGCTATCTGTCCTTAGAGCGGTACCCCTACTGGCAAGGCATGGCTACTGTTGGCCTTCAGTGCTTTACCGCAGCAGGAACATGCGATACGTAGTTACCTCTTGGAGTTGGACTCCAGGTAAACTATCCTGTTTGGAATCAGCAACAATATCCATAGAAACAGTTGCGGATGATGATCCTCGAGGTGGTTGCCCCAGAACCAGCAAGTTAGTTTTGTCGTGTAACAGCTTCATGCTGCTGTCAGGATCCCATTGAGGTCCACAGTAAACTGACATCAACAACTCCAGCAGTCTAAGCTCTACCGGGTAGAGTGGTACTAGCTGGACAAGTACTGTACTGTGGAGTTTCTCCATTACGTTTTCTCTACTCCTGACTAGAACTGAGGTTAGTAGTTGAAAGATTCAATATCTAGTCTGATTTTTGATTTTGCACACCAAGACCTTGATCAGAGGCTGAAACACAGCCCAGGTGTCAATGCCCCAACCCCCCTAAGGTATTTCTCATGAAGCCCGTGAAACCAGAAATAGTGATGACCATGACAAGTTCACTACGGCTTTTACCGCGTTAACTATCGCCTGGATAAGCTACTGTGCTCAATGATAATTAGCTGTCACCCTGGCCCTGTTGGTAGCATTCTGGCTTCTTGAGTCAGCAGGTGTTGGGTTCAAGCCCAAGTCTGGACTTTGAGCTTGTAGTCCAGGGTGGTACTCTGAGACACCGTCCGGCGTTCAGGGTGCCATATAAATCCAAGTTATTGTTGTTGTTACTGCAATACAGTGCTGGACGAGCTCAGAGGTGCTCGCCTTCGAGTGAGACGTTAAACCAAGGCCCGGTCTGCCTGTTCAGGTGGACGTTAAAGATCTCATGGTACTAACTAAAAGGAGCAGGAGTTTCTCTCGGTGTCGTGACCAACAATTCCCCAGATAAAATTAGTCATTCATTTCATGGCTGTGTGCCAGACATTGCTGTGCACAATTGTGCTGCCACGTGTGCAAGGCTGGCTATCACATTCAACTACAAAACACATTTCAGTGAATCCTGTGAGTTACATTGAGACGTTCTCCTGATGTGAAAGTTGTTATTTAAGTTGTAAGGATCATCATTTTTATTATTATTAATAACAAATGGTCCATAGTTCAATGGTGCATGAGTTCAGTCTTGTATATGTATGTGTATGCTGCATCTCTCACTCTCTGTCCGCAGCCTTGTGTGTGTGTGTCTAGCCGTGTACTTAGATCAGATCTCTCCACCTTGCATTGCTCAAGTTAAATCCAAAACCTTGTTACACTGCGCACATGGTTACTACACAAATGTTTGCCAGTGTCACAGCCCAATTTAATACTGCATTTGAGCCCTGATGTAGATAAGAGATATGCTGTTATCTACTATATTTCTGTTTTAGTTTGTGACTCTGTATGGTTGAAAACATACTCCTCAGGAAATCAGCAAGTCAAACAGCGCTGCACACCAGAAACAGCACCCTGGGACATAAAGTGCATCTCCTGCAGGGATTCCCATGTACGTCACACACCGACCGGCTTGTGGGAACCTGGCCCTGATTTGATCTTTTTCTCATATCGGGGGGGAAAATGACATGGCACTTTGCATGTTACATGAGGTTAATGAAGTGAACGGCTCCTGCTCTGGCAGGTCAGACCAGGCATGAGTGAATGGACAATGAAAGCCTGTATGCATAGCTCTGACAGAGGGGTCAGATGCAGCAGCATGCGAGCAGCTAGAGACGAGGCGCGCTCTACTCACAGATTGTAAGTAAATAATACACATTGCAACTAGCAATTTGCAGTTGTATTGAATGTTTCATGCTGGAAATAGAGCCATTGGAGTAGATTGTGGCCCTTGAAGGCTTTAATTAATTCAGTGTCGCTACCATAGGAGTGAAGCACCTTCATTTCGACCACAGCAAAAAAGAAACAACAACTTGTTTTGAAACTCAGCCTAAAAGGACATTGTGAGTGCCATATAAATTTGTGCTGCAAATCCCATATAAACACAGCACTATGAATGAACCCTGTGGTGGATGAAATATTTTGTGTACAAGGGTTCTGTTGTCAAGGCCCTGTGATCGGGATTGTTAGCATGTACAGTAGTAGGAGAATAACCTTTTAACCCTTTTACAGACCAAACCATTTCAGTCTACGTACAACAGTATTTAGACGCAGCTGCACATGTCTGTTTGTCTGCCACAATGCTGTGTCGCTTATTCCATACATTGAACCACTGGAGATCTGCTGACGAGTTCTCAAAGATCTTAAAGAATGATTGCTTACACTGAGCAGACTTATGCTGTTTAACATGTTGAACGCATGTGTTTCTTCCCAACCGCCTCCTGTTTGCAGATCAGACCGTTTCAGGAAGCTCTGTGGTCGCTCGCTCTGGGCTGGTGTTCAATGTTACATTATACGTCACAAAACACAAGAGCCTTGCTGTATGTACTGAGAGACTCACAGATATGCAAACACTTACTGAAGGCGCACTCATTTTACATATATATGATGCTCGTATGTTATATGAAGGTGTCATTCAATATATATAATGCCTATTCTAAAGGATACACAAGCATATATATATTGAGTCACAGAGATGTACATACACATCGAAATATATGAATGTTATACACACAGTTATAACAAATGCATGTATTATTATGAAGTATTAATTAATTCATAAATTATTATAAATAATAATTATAATAATAATAATTAATTATAAATAATAATTTATAATAATTTGGTCACTCAATCCATGACTGTTTGTGGGGCACTGCTGTGCGCAATTGGCTGCCGTGTTTCGCCCACAAAATATGCAGTCAATTCACTTTGCAATGTGTTCTGTGAAGCGCTTTGGGACGTCCTCCCGACGTGAAAAGCGCTATATCAAATGCAAGGATTATTATTATTCTGTGTAGCGCTTTGAGACATCCCAAAGTTGGGATAAGGCACTACATCAAATGCAAGGATTATTATTATTATATTCAGTAGTAAGACATACCATGAAACAGACACACAATGATATAAATGCATATCTGAAATGCACAAATGTGACCCACACACATGCAGATATTATTTATACCTATATAGACACAAACGCGCTCATGTATGTTATGCATATGTGTAATATAATAATCCTTGCATTTAATATAGCACCTCATTATGATTTTGAAACATCTTGGAGAACTTCACAAGATTTTCTGTGGATTTGTAGGCAAACGCGGATGATTTGAGCACAGCAATGTTTCACAAATAGCGATATATGCATACATACAGTATACCGTGACCATGGGGATATAAATACATACACTTGAGCGATGCTCAATCAAGATCCACACTTTGTGTACTAAAGTCCAAGACATACACCAAGATGCATGGATACACTGAGAGTCACATATGCTCTGTGAAGCTTGTGTCAGGTAAAGGTACAACTGACCATAATGCCAGGACAAATACAGCTAGTTTGTTTAATGTAGGATTTGCAGTTGTACTGAGGCTATTTATTCTGTTAATGAATTTCAGGTTGGAGTGTCAGACATCTTTCAGACGTATTGTCTTCTGAAATGAAGGTTTTGTGCTTAAACTGAGTTCAATCAGGGCGAGACTGATATCAACACTGATTCACTGGATTAGTGTTAAAAAGTTGACTGAAGGCAACACCCTGGTGCGATGTGATTTAAACCCTACCCCCCCCCCCCACCAATTTTTTTATCTTCTCCGCATGAGACGTTATACCAAGGTCCTATGACAACTTCCATTTATATCGCGCCTTTCGTTTAAAAGTCAAAAAGGGCTTTCAAGAATAAGATTAATTAGAAATAAAATGAATGTTATGCAGGCAAACGCGGCAGCTAATCTAAACCAGCGAGCTCCTACAAGCAACTATGAGATGAGTAGCCTATTAATTTAGATTTTTGTGGTGAATTTGGATGAGGGGAATATAAGGGAGGATAACGGAGAGAAAGAAACTCCTACTCTTTTTTTGAAATAGCAGCAGTGTGATCGATCCCTTAAAGTCCACCTAAATAACAAGGCAGATAGAATAGAACCTAAAGCAATGACTCAATTGGGGGGAAGAAAGGGATCATGTGGAAATAAACAAATAATAAACATTATTGCATTTAAGAAGAATTAATAAGCATCAGTGCATTTAAGAAGAAACGCAATGCTTAGATGAAGGGAATAGGTGGGTATGGGGGGCGGAGGAAGACTAAGAAGGGCAGGGATTAGGATGGGCGGAGGCTCATATTGGAGTATAAACAGAGTATAAGCTTGGACTAATTGCGCTGAATGCCCTGTTGCTATACAGGTTGTCCACAAATGATTTTTTTCTATAGGGCACTGACCAACAACTGAAACATGTGGAATAATGATGATAATAATAATCCTTGCATTTAATTGTATTTCGAAGTACTTAATCGTATTCAGTACAGGGGGTAACAGACTTTGTGGATACCCTGTAGATGCCTTGTAATATGTATTAGTATAAACTGTTCCGGCCAAATGCAGCAGATAACATGTGCCAACAACGTCCCCACCAATGAGATGAACAATCAAGTTGTTATCAAATTGAATTTTTTTGTGGGTGGGGTTGAATTTGGATTAAGGAGGAATATTAGCCAGGACAGGTGATGTACATTTACAAACAACAAAAGGACATTTCAAGAAACAAAGAGAACTTAAAAAAGAAAACGAAGGGAAGAAGGGATAAAAAGAAGAGTCTCTCACAGGCATTTAGGAAAAGGAGAAGGCCTTTTGGCTTGTTGAACATGTTCTGCCATTTTATTAGATTATGTCAGATCTTTTAATCCCATTTCCCTGCCTCTTAATATCCTTATTGTCAAGGCTCTATACTTGACCCTTTCAAACATCCCAATCTATTCAGCCTCTCAATTGACTCTTGTCGTTCTGTTCTCGTGGTTCAAGTGAACTTGAGAGATGCATTGGCAATATTTAGAATTCTTCTGATGTCATGGATAATATTGCTCCCTCACCTCAATTCACCGAGACATAGTTCAAATGTGACCATCTCACTGCTGTTTGTGAGATGATGCAGGTGAAGATTAGTCAATTGCAGGGTGGGAGGCAAGGATTCTTCCCAATCAGCTCTTGTTAACCCTGCAAGCGAAAGCCCTAACAGTTAGGTTGGGTGGTTCTAGCTTCACAAGGAGCGGGACGCCAGACACTGTTTTCAATGATAAGCTATGCACTTTTAGCTGGTTCGGCCCCAGCAGTACACCAGCACCACATACTCTGGAGTCCCTAAGCCTTGGCTTTTGGCATCCAACGCCTAATATTCTCTAGAATTAGGTAAGCTCCATCAGGAGAGAGAGTGTGCATTTTACTCCAAACATGGGAACTTCCACGAGAAGGTGGGATGCTTGGAACTCTGTTTGGTTTGGATACTCTTAAACATGGTTATGGGTTTCCGCATGTGCCCGACACTTGGTTGACCAATAAAAAGATTAGCTGCTGTGCTTACTTGTGCAGCATCAGTCAGTGCATTTCAGAGTTACAAGACACTGAATCTTGAGTTTAATTCCAACATCTTTAAAGCGCAAATAAAGTATTAAGAAATCACTGCATTAAGTTTAACCAGAAGTTGAGTATGGCACTTGAATTTGATATTCTTTGCGCTATATTCTCCAAGAGAGAACGGAGGTGTTGGGTTTGCGATCCCTGGTGTGGGAGGGAATGTGGGCGACAGAATTGCAGTTGGTTTGGGGAGAAACGGGGGGTGGGGAAGTTCAGCACAATGATGGTCATTGTGGATAATGATGGGTCATACATGTTACTGAACATGGTGTTTGTTATCGAGGGGATGTTGGTATCCAGAAGAGCAGACAACTTGACTAGGCCTTCATTAGCCGAGGGTGAGCTCATTGAGGCTTCTTCAGAGAAGATGCTATTGATAATTCCTTGTTACTGCACTTCACAAATCTTGTTTTATGGATTGTTACATAAAAGAGACACCAGTGTGGCTAAGTACAAAGCCTCCAGCAATTACATGGGTTGTGGTTGGGGGAGATGCCTTGATCTCTGTGGACAAGAGAAGAAGTGTTGTCCGCCTCGCCTTCTTGTATGATGTGTACCCTGTGTTACCTAAAGGGGGTGCTCATCCTGCTTCCACCTGTTCCCTCATCCAAGCAGAATTGGGTACAGGAGCAAGCTGTGTTTTTTTTGGGGGGGAAACTTTTCTTTCCTCTTGTTTTCCAGCTTCTTAGGACGTGAAAGGCGCTTTACACATGTAATTTGTTGTTGTTTTAGCCCTGTTTTCTGATAGTCAGAGTGAGCAAATGGTTCTCCTCCACACCACTACCAATGCTGTTGTTATCACTTCCCTTCTAACTCCTTTCTCTCTCTCTCTCTCTCTCTCTCACTCACTCTCTTTTACTCTTTCTCTCTCACTCTTTCACTCTGTCTTTCACTCTGTCTTTCTCTCTTTCATTCTCTCTGTCTTTCACTCTTTCATTCTTTCTCTCTTTCACTCTCACTCTTTCTTTCTCTCTTTTACTCTTTCACTCTTTCTTTTACTCTTACTTACTCTTTCACACTTTCAATCTTTTATTTCTTTCAATATTGTTCTCTCTCCCTCTCTCCTGTCCTCTTCCTCAGTCCCTGAGCTTTGAAGAAACTCCTCATCTTTACTCGCAACCTTGTCTCAGAGAGGGAATGCCCTGCTCTCTGACCATGAGCCTGTGTTCTGCCTGTGCCTCTCGATGGCCTCTGAGGACAGACGACAGACAGCTCGCTTGACCCTCTTAAAGTAGCAGCACTTTGACTGAAAATAGACTTTCCCGGGAGAGCACTGCATTTTTACATTTGAGACGGAAGTATTCTTCTTTAAGCCGCGAAATCAACCTGATAAGAAGCTAATTTGTTAATCAAAGTGCCTCAGACACGGGAAGTTTTCGTTGCAACCATGGTTACCGACCGCGGTGCTTCTGTAAACTTCTAAGTGTCTCAAAAGAGCTTTTACAGGCAATTCATATTGACTGTGTATTTGTGGAGTCCTATAGCGTAGTGATTAGAACACTCACCTCGCAAGTGGGAGGACCTGGGTTCGATTCCCTAGTGGGGCGAAATGTTGGGCGAGTTTGCTTACTCTGCACGCTGTTGTTTACGTAACAGAAAGTAGGAACCCAGTTGTTAGTTGATTGGCAGATTGCTTTAAATAAACCCTCAAAAAAAATGTGGTCACTCGATCCACGACTGTTTGTGTGACACTGCCGTGCGCAATTGGCTGCCATGTTTCGTCCACAAAATATATAGTCAATCCACATAACAATATATTCTGTGAAGCAGTTTGAAACGTCTGAATGATGTGGTAAGGAGCTATAACAAATGCAAAGATTATTATTTCATAGACAACTCTCCCTCCCCATTTTCAAAGCCCGCTTTGAATCACATTTTGAGTCATTCCCCCCACTCCCCCCTTGCCCACCACCTCCCCCCCCCACACACACACACATATGCACACATAAGCTATGTGCCCAGACAGCTGTGTAAATTGCTTTGTGATGTTCTCCTGATGTGTAAGGCGTTATAGAAATGTAAATAGTATAACAGCAACCAATTTGCGCACAGCATGGTCCCACAAACATGAAGGGAATGACCAGTTTATCTGGAGGATTGTTGGTCAGGACGCCGGGAGGGAGAAACTTCCTTTTCTTATCAAGCACCAAATGCAAGGATTACTATTAGCGAGAAATCTTTAATGTCTACTCGAACAGGCAGACGGGACCGCAGTACATTGTTTCATGCGAGGGACGGAACCTCCAAGAATGGAGCGCTTCCTCAGCACTACGTAATTATCAGCTTCAAACACAGAGAACTTAAAGCCCTAAGTTGGGGCTTGAACCCGCACCCAGAGGTGAGAGTGCGACCAAATGAGTGAGGCTGATACGACGGTCGAAACGTCTCGAAGTGTTTTACAGGTAATTCCTGTGTTATCTTTACCCGTTGCCTCTGAATAGAGATAGATACTGTGTCTGCTGACCCTCACTTTGGGACCCGCCTGTGGGTCACACTGAATAATAGAGGCCGGAATACTTCACTGCTACCCGTAAATTGTGAGAATCTCCATACGCTGCCTGGCTAATGATTTGTAACATTTAGTGTCATGGTTCCGTCACTTATTTAGATATATTATATTCAAATGTACTTATATATAACATAAATGAAAAGAACCACATGCGCGGCATTCCGTGCTTCACATATGACCTGGAACAGATGGACGTGCCACAAGGTTGGCTGAGTGTTTAGTATTCGGAGGTGCTTGTGCAGGCTGATGCTTTGCTAATTGGTTTTGTAATCCATGTTTATGGGTTGGGAGTGTATGATAGGGTATGGAGACTGCCCGTTTCCTAATGTGTGACTCTTTGAAGGTTGAAGTTACTGTAATTCTGTTTGTGACCATTGTCCGTCATTCTCTATTCACGAGCACAGGTTTGGGTTTTGCTTTCTTTACCCTCCCATTTTCTGTCCTCGTCTGTCAGCCGGTGATCCAATCTGCGGGCTGGCTCCACGTGTGTCGCCTGTCCCTAGATTGGTTGTTTGCTGCATCATTAAGAACTATTTTTGATTGATAATTGCATAACTAGGAGCCCTGCAACTCCCTCTGTCCACACGTGTTTACCCATGATGCCCACTACAGACGTGCTTACACCTCGGCTACACATGGTGCACAATACACATGTGTTTATACATGTGCTTTGCATACGTGTTTACACATGCAATTCCCTCTATCCCTATCCATTTACACATGAATGCACAATGCACGTGTGTTTAAACATGACGTGCAACACTGTGTGTACACGTAACACACAATACATCTTTGTTTACACATGATGCACAGTTCACCTGTTTGACGTATTAGTCACCGGCTTATAAATGAATTACCCATATTACACAGTAGATTCCACAGGCTTGTGTCCAAGCACTGCGAGGTGTATTGTGTTACAGTGATGAGGGGCCGTGCCCACATTGGACCAGCCCTGTTTAATGGCCATATCTGTCCAGGTGATGAGACCCAACTTGAAATACCAAGTGGCTTGCAGAGTCGCGACGTAGGTAGCCAAATGCTGGCTAACAAAACTGTTTTTGTCTTTTTTCTTTCAAAACGTAGCACAACTAATCCCGAGTGTTTGGCAACTTTGTAAACATTCGGATTGAGTCCAGAGTTCATGAGAGTACTAGAGTAGACCTTGACTGGTGGGTGTGTGTGTGTATATATAGATGATCCTATTATTAGTGGTAAATATTTGTACACGTAACTCTGTGGTTATTCCAGTGCTCTGGTTAAAGGAGAACACCACCCTAATAACAGCCATCCAAGATTATGATTTCAGAATGGGTGTGGTGCCCTGAAAAATACATGGGCGACTCGGACATACCACTTAAACTGTATGAAGGTATGAAGGGAGTAATTTACTGTGAGATTGGGAATGGGGGGGTGGCGGGGGTGGGAGGAGGGGTGGGGAGGGGGTAAGAGAGGGTCCGTTTCCAGCACGGATCAAAAAGTTTAATCGAGAAGTGGAAACAGTGACGAGTTCTGCGCAAACTCTTGGATTTTCTTTCTCTCCTCGGCGGTTGCTGCAGATCAAAGTCTTTTAAGCAATAGTCACAGACTTTGTGAATCAGCTGTTTTGGCTTCAGATTCATCTGTCCAATCAGAGTGTACTTTACTCTCCTTACCCACTCCCTCCCTCCTTGACAATTTTCTCCTAATCTCTCCTTCCGATGGGCTGTGACTCATGGGGCTTCACAGGCCCAACAGGCATCTACATCAGGACTTTCAGCTCAACAGTCAAGGCAGAAACTCCAGTGCAGCGTTCGAGGAACCCTGCAATGTTGTCGCTAGGATATGACATTAAACCGAGTCCCGTCTGCTTGTTCAGGTGGACGTTAAAGATGCCGTAGCATTATTCAAAAGAATAGGGAGTTTCTCTCGGTGTCATGGCCAGCAATCCTCCAAATAAAATTACTCATTCACTTCATGGCTATGTTATGGGACACTACTGTGTACAGAATTGTTCCTTTGTTTGCCCACAAAATACAGTCACTACACTTGTCAGCAGTACTGGTGAAGTTGTGAAGCTGTGAAGAGCATTGCGGCATTTGACATTATAGGGATTGTGACAAATGCAAGGATTATTATTAATTATTATTATCATCATTACCTGGGGCCTTACCCATGTGTCTATTCTTCACTGTGAGCCTAGGCACAAGAGTTTGCAGCCTCTTCCACTGTGAAACATTCACCAATTCCATTCTCACTCAACAACCAGAAAAGAGAAATAATGTAAAAGGTACCAACTCTACTGTCAGCTTGGTTGAGATCAGCTAACATAGTGAACACTCGGATTCACACTTAGTACCTTAGACTGTACAACAAGGTACAACAACAAATGGCATATTTACCCACTGAGCCATTGAGGCACAAAGAGAGACAGAAATAGGTCTTTATTAAAGTAACTATAGCATTGGGTAGCCCATAATTGGTGGGAACGGATCTTGGCGCTGTAGTTAATCTTTTAAATGATCAGTCAGTCTCCAGATACACTAGGGCCTGACTTGTGCAGGGCCAACTCCGACTGGTGCAGTCATTCCCAGGCCAGCGCAGTTCAAACCAGCCTGAATCCGCCTCTCCAGAAGTGCCCTCGGCAGCGCTCAGCTTTCTGAGGGCAAGAGCCAAACCTCCTCAGCTATTCCTCACTGCTTTAGCCACAGTCAACCCTCCCTCTGCACACAGCTGTTTTTGCTCTCACTGACATCTCCCACTGCAGTTCCGAATCCCTGGTTTTTGAGTTGCTGGATTGAATTAGGATTCTGGCTCTGGGTTGTCCAAAAGGGATCACATTCAAATGGAAGGGAAAATGAGAAGGAAATTCCTGCTGGTTTGTTTCAGTGTAGTGGGTGTCGGGTGATCATGATCAAGGGTTAGTATTTGTTCTGCGATGAAGAGCTTCTCGCTGTTCTTCAAATTCATACGGCGGTAATCATGGCCTGATGATAGTTGCAGGGAGACGGTGGTTGACTTTCAGCTTGGGTTATCAGTCTGACAAAGAGGGACAAGCTTAAAGTGTGAGCCAAGAGCCTTTCTGAATAGCGGGTGCAATTGTACTAATCATCTGCTGTGAAGTACCAAGGAGTTTAAAGCTACAATGGTCACCAGTGATTTATGAGTTTGTTTAAAGCTGCTTTTGTTCTGTGAAGTGGCTGCTTCGTGATGTATCAATGTTGCTACTAAAGTTTCAGTGAAACGTAAAGGTGATGGTGGGGGAGGAGGAGGGGGTGCGTTTACATACAACGTGAACTTCCCCAGAATACAATTGTAAACTCGATCCTCGACTGGTCTGGAGAGAGCAGTTTCATTCTGAGCCAAAGTGACAGCGCGGGTGGCAGGAGCAACTTTAATTTGATGAAGTATCGAGCAAGAAGATTATTAGTTGGGTTGTTTTTTTGTGTTCATTGTCTTAAGGATGGAAGAAAGAAAAATTGCATGTTTGTAGCAACAATCTCTTATGTCAACAGCCTCAAAGCTCTTTGCAGTCATTCTTGTCAAGTGTGGTGACTGTTTTTTGTACACACGCGTGTAAATCTGATTCCCCCCGCCTCCCCCTAGCAAATTACAAACAATATGGTTAACAGACCAACTGTGACACTGAGCATAAACATTTAAGAACGGGTGGGGCGGGGCTGGGTGGGATTGGGCGGAAGAAGTAGTGTTTACACCCAGCATGTTCTATCCAGGAAGCCCCATCCCTCCACCTCCCAGCACCTACACCATTGACATTATCAGGAAACAAAACGCCTGCATTTTATTTCTGTTATGTTTCCTGAACAGGATCCTTTTATTGCCGAGTGTTTTGAGACGTAATTGGTGAATCCAGGGCACGCTGAGGGGGCATTTTTCATTCTTTAGGAGAAAGAGCTGGTGACGATCTGTGACCAGCCTGCGAGGAGCTATGAATTAACTGATTCTATCTCCCAGAGAGTAAGCCTGGGAAATCAGATTACTGTGCAGGTCGAGCAGCACCCAGTCTGTGGGACAGGGCTAAGTGCATAATGATCTCAGATCTCACGTTGGATCTCTGGCAAATTCACCATGATTGACAGGAATGCCCACAACCAGACCCCCACAAGATGTGAAGTCGGTTGATGAGCTTCAGAAACATTTTTGTTCCCTTATCTTTCCACCCATTAAATTTCACCCTTTGTCTCCCCTTGTTGCTGGGCTGGAGCATGGTTCCACGTGTACGATTCACAAAATGCCCTCTCTGTAAAGAAATACATCCTTGTGTCTGTCGTCAAATTGCTCTTCATAGATCTGAATCTGAAGTCCCTTGTCTTTGCTACCTCGGTATATCTAAAAGTATTTTTCCAGGTTTACATTCTTTATTACAGTAACTATCTTATGTACCTCCGTATAAGGCCTGAGATGCCTTGTCAAGACTGAAGAGCACTAGTTTATCTCGTTGTTCTTCAGAGCTCATCCCTCTGACACTGAGGATCATCCTTCTTGCTCTCTTTACATTGTCTTTAAGGCTTTGTCAGCCCTCTTATGTCATGGTGGCAAGTCTGGGTGAAATCTGACGAGAGCTCTATCAGAGCTTCACTATTACTTCTGAGGATCTGAACTAAATTGGCTGTGTTGCCTTGCATCCTGTTTGTCTTGTTTATTGTTGCTTCACACTATTTGCACATCGTAAGAGAGAAGTAAACTAACTGCTTTCCCCCCTCCCCCAAAGATTTCTTTCAACTTTCCCAATGGCAAGTCATACCCTATCTGTAGAATGTAGATATTTGCATTACTCTGCATTGATCATTATTAGCCAATGATCAGTCCTGTTGAGCTTTCTTTGTGAGATTTTGGCTGCCTCCTCTGATGCCCCAAACATGGTGTCAACTACAGTATTTTGCACTGAGTTGGGGAATCCAGAAGGGTAGGTTCAGAACCATTGAGACACCTCGTTAAACATATTACTATCTGTTCCTCCCCACTCCCCCATTTCACACCCAACTCCCCTTGCTCCTACTTCATACTTCCAGCCCCCCCCCCCCCACCCCCCCACACACACACACCCAGGGTGAAAGGAAAGAGAGAAAATCTGATTAACAGCCATTTTGAAGAATGGAATATTTGGATATAGAATAGCATTAGGAGTACCATACAGAGCACTTCACAGTGATTAACTACATAGAATACTAGACATTGCAGCATAGAACATAGGAATTCAGAAGCAGAAGGTCATTAAACCCATTGAGCCTGCTCCTTCACAGACCATGCATTGGCATGCCTTTACATTTCATAGTAATTCCTGTGAAGCGCTTGAGAAATCTTTCTGACTTCTCAAAGTTGGAGAGGTCAGAAGGACTTCTCAAAGGAGCTTTACCAAATGCAAGGCTTATTATTATTATAATACTACTACCAACTTCCTTGTATTCTTACCATATCCTTTAATATTTTTACTTCCCAAGTATCTCTGTAGGGTGGTGGCTGTATGATGATGCCAGAGCATGGTGCAACGTGGTTTGGAGGCTTTCAATATAATTAGAAAATGTATTAACATGGCAATGGAACTATTTGGTTTATTATTATTGGGGAACCTAAGTCAAGGGCAGAGGTGCACAGTGAAGGTACATTTTTCTTAGTTGAACAGAGTAGGAGAGAAGACGAAGGAAATGAAGAAGTGATGAGGTTGATGCCAACTTGGTGTTAAGTTTTCAGAAAGTAAACTTATCCATTTTTTAACACCTCAATTTGTATCCTCACCCAGTGTTTTCCTCTTCTCTTCACTCCTCTCCTATAGAAGGCTCCTCACCTTACTCCTGAGGGAGGTGTTGGCTCATACTGGGATACAGTTTCACAGGCGCTGGGAGACATCAGTCCTGAGTCTCTAGGAGGCATTGCCAGTTGTGGTTAAAGCTGTGAGTTCAGTAGAAACCTGCACCCCACCTCATCTGTGACCAACCATCTCAACACAAAGCAAGATGAGCCTTGGAGCTTTCTCAGTCTGTATGGCCAAGTGGCAAACTGGGCAGAGTGTTTCTTTTATGGATTAGGATTAGAATATGCACATTTCAGTACGTATAACCTGACTATTCACTGAATAAAATCAGTGAGCTATCTATCTAGGGAAAAATTTGAGCAGCACCATCATTGCTCAATGTTTATTGATCAACCCATATCCCATTATAGACTCTCTCACTTCCGCCAAGGTTGGTAAATTTACCGGCCAGTGGTGAATCAGCCCTGAAAGTCTGTTCTACAAGACTGACTGACTGCATCATTGAGACCCATTCAGCTTGTTCTGACGGCGTCTTAAAAGCCGCAGGCACATGTGCAGATGAAAGGTAGACTTTTCGCGTGGCTACCCTCTTCAGCAAGTTTGAGTTTATTTTAAATAAAAGTAATAAAATATTAATTGGAACAAATTGATTACTGTGCAGGAAACTAGGCAGCTAGGACTTGCCCTGCTCATTGAGTAGGACATGTCTACGTTTGCCATGAATTACTGTAGTTGTGGAGCCAGTCCAGGTGCATGGAGACTTGCATTTTAGACAAGTTTCTCATTTCATTGACCTCTGAGGAGTGTTGGGGGAAATGGACCCAGCAGGATCCGATCCAGTCCCAAGTCTGGAATTCTACACGGGACACTATTGAAACATACTCATAGTGAGGTTTCAAATTTCTTCGAAAGCAAATTGCAGAATGTCAGAAATAAAAGGTGGTTTTACTGGCAGAGTCGACTTTGGAGCAGTGTAGCTCAATCTTTTTCAACACCAGGGACCTGGTCAGGTTCTTAAAACGTGGTGGATCATGAGCAAACTTAGGGAGCGGAGCGTCAGGCCATTCAGTCTGAAGAGACGTCTGGTATGGACCAGCCATGAGATTGTCACTGAACTTCACAGGTTGTTGAGAATTGTCATTGAGAAACACTGGTGCCTAGAACAAGGTGCTTTCACCTCCAGGAACTGGCTTGAGGTTCAAGCTAAACAGCAGTGATTCCTTCTGTATTGATAGTTGATTGGGTCAGTGTTTTTTTGGTCAGCCGTATGTCTGACACAGATGGACACTCATCACCATGGTTAATAGTGTCCAAACCACACTGAGATAACCACGTAAGCCATGTAGCACATGCAAATTTCTGGAATGCAAATCTCCCAAAGGAACTCACTGTGCGTACCAAATCCTGGAGAGTATTGGGGACACAGGTTGGGGGCATTAAAAGGGAACTTGTAACTGCTAAACCATACTGGAGATGAACCTGTCTGTAGAGTTAAGTATTGTGGCTTCTCCATCCATTGGTGCTGTAGTTCTCTTTTCATTTTGACACATGCAATTCAAAAGATGACTGGAGTCCAAGAATGCAAAATGATATTTTCTCCTGTGTGACTGTATACTTGCTGCAATACCCTCACTCTGAGCACCCCCCCACCCCCCCGCCCAACGTATTATTCCCTCACCAAGAGGCCTGGGAGGAAATGCGTCTGCCAGATGGGCTGCCTGAGATCAGGAAGTCACCGAGCAAGGAATTGTGCATGACTGGGAGCCCATAGCCTACTGTCTCCTGTTGTAGGATGCTTCACCACCCTTATTTACGCATTTGTCACCTCCCGCCTCGATTTTTTCTAGTGCCTCCCTTATCCGGTTTCCCGAGCTCCACCATTCACAAAATCTGATTGATTCAAAACTCTGCCACCCTTAAAGTTGCCTGCATTCCTATTACCCCAGTCCTTGCCAGGCTCCAATACCTCTCTATTTGAAGAATGGATCTATTTCAAGATCCTTGCACTCGGATACTAATCACTTCATGCCCTGGCACCTCTACCTCTCCAATCTATTTATACTCACTCCTCTACCCGTCCCCTTCGCTCAGCTGGCTCCAGCCTCCTGTTTATCCTTCGTCCCCACCGCTCCACCATCGGCACCCATGCTTTCAGCCACTACGCCTGAGACTCTGGAACTCTTTGCCGCGATCACCTCCTTACTCTCTGCCTTGCACCCTCCTTACCTATCTTCTGATAACACCTGAAGACTTCCTCTTCAACCAAGCCTATGGTCACCTCCCCTCTCTCCCTGACTCGGCATCAAGTTCCACCATTGTTAAGCGCTCTGAGACGCTACTCTGTGTGAAGGGTGCTATATAAATACATGTTGAATTGATTTGTACAACTGTCCCCAGAGCTCTAGTGATTTCACGTGTCTCATTTGTACCATTGCACTGTTGTGTTTCAACAGCATCTTTTACAACCACAGCACTACAGCTTAAAAACACGCACACACTACACTTTACAGTGAATGCTGTGAAGCGATTTGAGACAGTCTCGGGAATTAATAGACGCTATGTCAAATGCAAGAATTATTAGTATTATTCACGCAGGATATCATCACGAAGTGCTGATGCTACAGCACCTTTTAGACTGTAACTATTGTGGAAATTGCGTGTTTGTGTAGCTTTCCACTGCAATTTTCATTTACAGAAAGACAATTACAGTAGGTTCCAAAGGTTAAACTGAAACAGAACACTGTACAATAGGACAATATGGTGAGAACTTTACCCCTGTCTGGGTATTATGAGCAAGTAGATTGAACTCAGGGCAGTAAATCAGTTGACGCAGGTGAGGGATGTTCCTGTGAGCAGCCTGGCAGTGTGTGGGGGTCAGTCACATAGACAGCAGTGACCAGACCACTCTTGCACTGTGGGAGTGGCTGGGGGGACAACGATTTGTCCCTGTAATGATGAGTCAACTGTCCTGGTCGACATGGTGGCCCCACCAGCGCTGAAAGAAACAAGTGGTGTCAGATGTGGCACAAAAACAAGTTGGAAATTTATCATCCTGACTGTCGTCAGCAAAATAACACTGGTGCAAACTGACAGTCAGCAGCCGCCCCCCCGATACACACACACAAACTCAACAACAAAATTACATTTGTATAGCGCCTTTCACATTGGGAGGATGTCCCAGGGCGCTGGACAATGAGTGTTTTGGACCCGAGCTGAAGGTTGGGATCAGGGAGGGTGGAGGGCAGGGGGGGAGTAGGGAGATCAAAAGCACGGTCGAAATGGAGGCTCTTGAGACGGATCTTGAAGAAGGCAAGGGAGGCGGTGAGGTGGAGCGACTGAGGATGGAGTTCCAAAGGGTGGGGGGCAGAGTGGTTGAAGGCCCATCCTCCAATGGTGGGGCGAGCAAGGCGGGTGACGTGAAGCAGGGTGGTGCCCCCTGATCAGAGGGAACAGGCAGGTTGGTAGGGGGTTAGGAGGTCGCAGTGGTAGGGGGGAGCAAGGCCATGGAGGGCTTTGAAAGTGAAGACCGGGATATTGAACTGTACCCTCTTTGTGATGGGAAGCCAGTGGAGTCGTGGGTGATAGGGTCGCAGAGCCTGTTGTGGGAAAGGACACAGGCTGCAGAGTTCTGGATGATCTACAGCCTATGGAGGAAGGAGTTGGGGAGGCCATCAAGCAGGGAGTTTGCATAGTCGAGCCTGGATGTTATGAATGCGTGTATGAGGGTCTCAGCGGCCCTCGGTGTAAGATAGTGGCGGAGCCGGGCACTTACTCAAACATTTACACTCACAAACACACACAGATTCTTTCACACACACTCACTCAAACACACACTTTGGCAACACAACCCGTGCAGCAGGAGCTCCAGTATAAAAGTGATATTGGGCTGTCCTGGCCTTGTAATGGACAGGTAACATAGTAAGTGTGGTGGGGGTGAGGGGAGGGTTTGGATACATCACTCATTCAGTACACACTTCAGCTCAACCGGAAGCCTTGGAACTGGCTGTGAGGGTGGGTAGGGGAAAAGGAGCTCAGAAGTAATGTTTCTGTAAGGAAATGTTGCAATTTGTGTCACAATATGACCAGGGTTTCTGGTGGGAGGGAAGCTGCCAGTGAGTGGTAATGGGGCTGTGCTATGACACTCCAGTGGTGGCTGCTGTGTTTTGCGTGAGCTATACTTGGCATTGCTCACTGTGCATCTTTCACAAGGGGAATAATTCCCTTGCATTCTCTCTGACACTTGACTACACGACAGTTCAGGCCAGTAATCAATCCACAACTGAGACAGCACCTGACAAACGGCTTCAACTCCCAACTCCAGCACTGATCTACTGCTCCTCTCTGGAATCCATCTGATTAACAACATCTAATGGCACTGAGGTGTTAAAGAAGTATCAACGTGCTTGATAAAGGGATCAGGAAAGTAACCATAGCACTGAGCGAGAATGGGAGCAGGGCGATGACTCGGATAATTAGGACAATATGGTGGGAATTTTGCCTCTGTCGGGTGTCGCGGCTATTTAGATTGAACTCCGGCAGTAAATCAGTCGAGGAACATTTCTGTGATCAGCCTGCTACTGCCTGAGGTTCAGTCGTATAAAAAGCAGTGTGCGCAGGAGTGACTGGGAACAAAATCAGACAGGTGTTGTAGGACTGAGTGGGGATGGGAGCAGAGCTGTCTTGTCACAGTGAAGTCGTTTGGGAGTGGGGAGGTGTGTGTGACAGTGGGTGGGGAGGTGTTCAGAGCTCAGCATTGCAGGTTAATGATAGATTAGTTGGAAAAGTGGGTGGGAGCGAACAATTGAGCGAGTGAGCGCCCTTGTTTAATCCACAGTGATGAGACGTGGATCTGTACACTGCAACTGTCAGATTGAGCCCGGCTGATGTGTGCTGTGTTTGTCTCGGTCACTAGGGCATTGGATTCCAGAACTTTTTGGTTGTCACCTATTTATTTTTGCTCGTCACATAATCTATTACTTAGGCTAATAGACTGATTATTTAAATTCAGTCGAGTAAATTAACTAAATTGACAAAGATCTCACTTTGTGTCAAGCCCCACGTTGGGCTTATTTAGGTTTACAGTTCAGTGGGATTGTAATAGCGGAATAATTGATGGCGAAGTGTGGTTGAGAAATAGGTAGAGATTTTGTCGCCCTTTTCTTCTCTCCCCCCCCCCCCTTCCCCCTGGGATCTCTTCTTCCCCAATTCTCCTCCCCTAAAGGTATTTATGAATCACTTTTTCCTTTCCTTTAAACCTTACAGATGTCCTCCCGATGTTAGAGGCGCTGTATAAATGCAATTTGTATTGTAAATTGGATTGTATCTCAATGGGTTAAGGTTCCACAGGCACAATCCACGTCGTTTCACAAGTGCCCATTGTTGGTATATGAGACTGGACAGTGAATGTTGGCAGGTTATTCAATCACAGCCGACCGAACCAACGTAGACTGGCATTCAAACCTGCAACCTTGTGGTCTGTATTGTCCATTGTAGCTGTCTGACTCGTTGGACCATTACAGGGCGAAAGCGGGGATTTAATAATAGTAATAATAATCCTTGCATTTGATATAGTGCTTTTCACGTCTTCTCGACGTCTCAAAGCGCTTCACAGAATATACTGTCAAGTGAACTGACTGTATACTTATGGGCCAAACACGACAGCCAATTGCACCCAGCAGTGTCCCACAAACAGTCGTGGATTGAGTGACCAAATTGTTATTGTTTTTTCCTTGACCACTATACAATTGTGAGACTGGACAATGAGGGTCAGAAAGTGATTAGGGGAACAAGGTGGGCAGCACGGCTTGACTCGATTCTGTCCTCACTTGATGTCGCACATTCTATCAGAGGTGTCTGGAGAGAGATCTGGAGCAGAACACCCTTTAACTCAAAAGTCACAGAGGCTAACTTCAACACTTATTATTGGTCTGGCTGGGCTAAGGTAACTCAGCACAGAATAGATCAGTTTCATTGATGGATCAGCTGTGCTAAATCAGACTCCCTGATTCCGTACAGTGGAAATAGGAGTTGTGTAACAAACTCAAGTGTTCATTCCTATAAATAACGTCAGCGAAACTCTAATGTACATGGTGGGCTGGTTTAATCCGCCCTTCAGGTGAGACATTAAACCAAGGTCCCGCCTGCCGTGTTTGGCTACATAAACAGTGACTACGCTGCACAGTAACTCATGAAATCCTTTAATAATAATAATAATAATAATCCTTGCATTTGATATAGCGCTTTTCACGTCGGGAGGACGTCCCAAAGCGCTTCACAGAACACACTGTAAAGTGAATTGACTGTATATTTGTGGGCGAACGCGGCAGCCAATTGCGCACAGCAATGTCCCACAAACAGTCGTAGATTGAAAATGACCAATTTATTATTGTTTTGTTTTTTTGGAGAGATTATTATTAGGCGTGTGGAGTAAGGAAACTTGCCCAAGGTTTCGCCCTGACTGGAATTGAACTCAGGTCTCTCACTTGCAAAGCGAGTGCTCTAACCACTGAGCTACAGGACTCCACGAGTAGTTTTTGACATGATAGTTGTATCAAAGGTCGTATGGTTTCAACGTTTACGTATATCAGGCTCGGGGGGATGTATATCAGGTTCACGGGTGGCGTGGGGGGGATGTTTATCAGGCTCACAGGTGGGAGGACAGTAATGTTGCTTCGTCCTCAGCTTCTTGCACCATCTCATCCTTCCCACCCTATACTCTTGTGTCCAGTCGCTACTCCTCCCAGTCTCACTCACCAGCCCCTGGTCTCCACCGTAAACCGCAGGGCGGAGTTTGCGCAGTTTCATAACATAAAGCGTTCCTTGGGATAATTATAAATACTGACAGCTATCACAAGGAAAGGGTTATAAGTCGCCACAAGCTTCACCTCCTATTCCCAATTTTGTTTATTTTAAGGAATCAATTTGCTCTCGTTAAACTTTTTTTAAAAAATGCACAGACTTAATTGTCAATTTCTTGTTTGTTTGTGTGGTTCTCTCCGTCAAAAATCAGCACTGTTACCATCGGTGAGCGAATAGCAGAGACAAAAAAAGAAGCAATTCGATTTTTTTCCTGGCCAAAAAAATAAAAGTGTTGGTATTCCTGATACAGTCGCTGCTGTTCCTGCCTCACCTGCAGGAGCATGATTCACTGCGAGTGGAAATTTCCTGACTGGGTGGCTACAGTCAGAAGCCTTTAGGTTTTGCTGATGAGGCTCATTGGAATTTATCAGGTGCCTGCTGCAATGGACTGCAATTCAATATGAAGAAAAAGGGAGAGGTTGTGCGGGTGTGTGTGTATGTGTGGTGGGGGGGAGAAACGCGAAGGGCCAGCTTGTTGCAGAGTAATGCTAATAATAATTATTGATAATAATCCTCGCATTTGATGCAGTGCCTTCATGTCGGGAGGACGTCTCAAAGCGCTTTGCAGGATTTCTGTAAAATGTGCGTCCACTGACTGTGTATTTTGCGGGTTAAGTGTTGGATGGAAGTCCGATTAACATGCTGCTTACTGCCAGTGGATTAGGTTTCAGCACGACATCCTTCATTAAGCATTTGTCTAAGATTTTAACATTTGCCCACAATATCTGGAGAGTGGTGAGGTGAAGGTGCTGTGTTATATGAACAGCAATCTGCAATTGTTCTCCAGCACTTTACCTGCTGTACTGAAGGCAATTGCACCATCACAGCTTCCTGAATACTGAACCATCAGGCACTTCACTGTTTGGAGAGGGTAAACAGAATGCTTTTTCAACCATGTGAGGCTGAGGGGGGCGCGGGGGGAGTAGCCTGAACCAAGGTGTGAAATCTCAATTGCCAATGCTGCATTCTGTCACCCCACGTGGAAGCCATTCCTCTGTTTATCTCACACTTTTGATTCTTCGTCGGATGGTGGTGATGTTGGTAGGGAGATCGTTAACTGCTCACTGTTACTTTTTCTTTCAATTTCCTTCAAGACCTTTTTTATTTCAATAGACCCTCCTCTCCCCACGCCCCATGCCTTTGCACCAGTCCATGCACACACTCTGTATTTATGTTTATTTGAGTGTGAGTGTTTGTCTATGTCTTTATGCCTCTACCTGTGTGTGTGCCTGTTTCTATCTATATTGTGCGTGTGTGCCTGTATCTATTTGTATTTTGCGTGTGTGCATTTCAGTTTGTGTGTGCGCATCTCTCTCTGTGCTTGTGTATCTCTCTCCCTCTGGGTGCTCTGTGTGTGTGTGTGTGTGTTTGTGTGTGTGTGTGTGCCTATGTGTATTTGTCTCTCTCTCTTGCCTTTGTGTTTTTCTCATTCTCGCTGCTGGTTTGTATGTGCGTGTGTGTCCACATCCTTCTTATTGGCGTGTCAGGTGTAGGTTTAATGCGTGTTGAGGGAGATGACAAGAGGTGAGTCAGTCCTTACCACTGGACTTTTTATTCTTTAGGGATGTCTGCCAGTTTTCTGAGTGTTTGGGCTCAGCACTAACAAATGAAGAAGAGCCGACTGTGTCTAGATGTCACTGATTGGAGCGAACATAGGGTGGGACGTCCTCCCAACATGAAAGGCGCTTTACAAATGTAATTTTGTATTGTATTGTGTGTTCTCTGAAGGCCACAGGTTGCTGTACACCTCACAACCTCTCAGGCTGCCCAGGTCTGTGTAGCGTTATCAATACCATTACCAGTCATGTTATTCCTAAGCTTTGCTTTTGATATAATACAGAAACATCTAATAAAAAGGTAAATTGCTATCTAGTGCAGTGACTGTGCATTCGCAGGCATTAACACAGCAGCCGAATTCTCCACAGCAAGTTACCACAAACAGCCATGAAGTGGACGACTAATTTATTGGCATTTATTAGAATCTTGGAAGAATCTTATTTCTCCTTTTGAACAGTGTCACAGAATCTTTAACGTCCACCTGAACATACAGTCGGGACCTCAGTTTAATGTCTCTTTTGGACGCCATCTTCTCCTGTGGTACACCTGGGGGGAATAAGCCCAGTGTTAGCCCAGATAGAGTTCAAAGTCCCGACATGGAAGCTTGAGCCCACAACCTCCTGACCTAGTGAGACACGCAAAGCTAGAAAGCCCGACCCAGCAAAGGGAATTACTGCCCTGGGGCTGCCAGGATTCTAACATGAATTCCCGCACCTTGGAGGATTTTCTCTGAGGAACAGGAAATCTGTTTGGAGCAAGATCCTCGTATTGCCGTGCCCTTGTTTTTGTCCCGTCCCGTTCTGATGTTAAACGAGTGGCGTATGAGAAGGTGCAGGATTAGGTTTCTGCACAGGATTGTCAAGATTAGTTAGTGTAGAGAGCTAGAGTTATGGAGGTCACTGGGGTCTAACAAACTCATGCCGCTTATTAACACAATTAAAGGGTCATCCCAATTGTAATACAATGTCTCGGAACCCAAAAATTAGACACCGCGATATAATGGCTCTGCTAAACAAATGGCCACTGGACCTGCTTCTGGCTTGTCAGGTTGTAGTTGATGTCACTTCAAGGAAGCAGCGCGCAGGAAGTCACATCAGCAACACTTCTTGCCCATTGGGTGCATTGTGCGGGAATTGACATCAGCGGCAACTAGCCAACCCCGAAGGTAGCCATTTCCTACTCGTCTCGTCAGGACCACAAGTCGGGTGTATAGTGAATGGGCAGTGTTTCGCAGGCCCTGCTTGCTGTAAGGGACACAGTGCTCAACCAGAGCTTGTACAGGGTGACCAAAAAGTCGTGATATCTACCCTATTTATCTAAAAAAAATAATCTTGCATTTGACATTGCGTCTAGTTGAGATGTTTCAAAGCGCTTCACAGAATATACTGAATTGACTGTATATTTTGTGGGTGAAACGAGGCAGCCAATTGGGCACAGAAGTGTCCCACAAACAGTTGGGGATTGAAGTGACCAATTTATTGCTATTTTGTTTTTGGAAGGAATTATTACCCCCGGAAAAACGATCCGCCAATCGACTAACAACCGGATTCCTGCTCACTGCTCGGTAAACAGAGGCGTGAGGAGTAAGGAAACTTGCCCAACGTTTCACCCGGCTGGGAATCAAACCCAGGTCTCTCAGTTGCGAGGCGAGTGCTCTAATCACTAAGCTACAGGACTCGTAATCAGCACTATAGGATATCATTGTTTCTTTAAGACTTACTATACATTGTGATGGTATCACAACTTTTTGGTCACCCTGTATATAAAGGCTCACAATTGCAATCGCTCTCTCCTGATCTCTGTTGGAACATGCCTGTTTATGGATGGCCAGGTGTGGACAGGATCAGACTCGGCTGTGATGCTATTAAGGTCAAATAACTTGCTGACACTTTCTTTCTCAGCTCAGACAAAAGGTATAGCCACTTAGGTGATGGTGGGGTGTGGCGTTGTTTAAGGTATGGGAAGAGAGACAGACCCACCATCATTCGTGGAGGGATATAATTCTTTTTAAACAAAATCTTTTCTTTTGACATAACCATAAACCATGAAATATCCTAAAGCATTTCACAGGTAATTGCTGTCAAGTGCAGTGAGTGTGTATTTGTAAGCAAGCTGTGCTCTAGTGTGTTGTTGCTAACACCTGAGTGTTAGCAGCAGTACTTCACCTGCACTGTTCATTTTGGAAACTCCTCAACAGCTCCAACTTAGTATGTAGTACGGCATTACACAGGGGTGAAAAAATGCATCATGACATGTGGAGATAGGTGTAAATTCTGCCCTCGTTCAAGTCATGTCACATCATCCACAATATCTGTGGGTGAATTTTCTGTTCTCTCTCTCAATTCTCTTTTCCTCCTCCGACCCGCAGATTTTGTCAGAATGTTTCGCCAGCAGCCGTGATTGAATTTGCCTTCCTTGGGATCCTTGAAGATTTCAGTCCTGATTCCTGGGATAATAATAATAATCCTTGCATTTGATCTAGCGCTTTATCACAACGAAACTTCTCAAGGCACTTCACAGAGTTTTTTCTTTGAAGTGTAGTGACAGTGAAGTTGTAAGCAAACACGGTCGTCACTTTACACCCAGCAAAGAATGTCTCACGGACAGACATGAAATGAGTGAGCAATTTTATCTAGGGTATTGTTGGCCAGGACACTGGGAGAAACTCATCTTTTTGAATAGTGCCAAGGGATCTTTAAAGTCCACCTGAACAACGACTTTGGGTTAACATCTCATTTGTAGGAAAACAATGCAGTGCTTCCCCCAACATTGCACTGAAGTGATAGTCAGGACTATCAGCTCCAAGTCCCTGACATGAGACTTGATCTCACAACCTTCTGACCCAGAGGCAAGAGTTCCATGGATTGAGCCAGACTGATGCAAGAGGCTGTCTTGACACGACTCACCTTTCTGACATTAGTTGGCATCAAAGGGAAGGAGTTTTGGGTAGTCTGATAGCAGTTACATTTTTCAACTGGTTGTGTATTTTGCTTGCTGTAAGGTCACATACCTAATTATGATCCTATCCATTTAACTGATCCACCCAGGGAATGTCCCCTTCCTCCCAATGGTATTTATCCTGACTCCATTGCTCGTGTCCATGCTAAGCAGGGCAACCTTGTAGCAACACAGTGTCTTGGCACGGAAAAATATAGGCACTGTCATTGTAATGAATCCATGAAAAAATGGCTGCTGGTCCCACTTCTCTGCGATCAGGTCACTCTTGATGTCACTTCCTGTGCGCTATATATTCACACCACTGACGTTTACTTCCTGCGTGCGCACTATGTTGAATAAATTGCTGCTTTCTTCACCTCCTTCACTATGTGATGTCAGCGCAGGAAGCAATGTCAGTGACTCTTCCTGAACAAAGGACGCAAAAAGCAGGAAGTGACAATAGCAGTCGCCTCACGACCTAGAAGGCTGATAGTTTTTAGCACGGGATGGTCAGTGCCATACAGCAAGTGTATTGTGTCCAGTGTAGTTCAGGCCACATTGCAACTGCGCTATAAGGAGACCCACACCAAACCAGGATGCATTCTAACAGCGCCATCATGTACAAACAGCCTCACTTAAGCATCACAGATTGAGTCTTTCTGTCTCCCGCCCACCTACCCACAAACTGACTCATAATCTCTTGATCATCCACACTGATAGAATCTCAGCTCAGGGCTGCCAGGCTTTAAATGAATGCATCATAATTAAAGTCTATCATGCTCGCATCCTCCTCCTGATGGCTCGATGAGTTTATCAGTGAGTGTTTGAGCCACACAGACTGGGGAAGGTCCTGGGTTTCATTTGTCACCATCCGAGAGTCTCTGAGTTTCCGTCTGCCTTCACTGGGGGGGTGGAGAGAGTGTCTCAGTGTCTGCCGTCACCATGTGCGAGGGGGTGTCAGTGTCTCCTGACACCATGTGGGGGTGGGGGGGTGTATCAGTGTCTGCCATCATCGTGCAATGTGTTTCAGTGTCTGCCGTCACCCATGGGGGTGGAGAGGGGGGCGGTCTGTGTTTGCTGTCTTTTAACTAGCGTCACTGGCATGAGGTTTTGGATTACTTCTAGATTGTCCTGCTAAGTGGGTGGGGTGAGGATTGGGGGTGGGGAGGGGGGAAGGTGAAGTCCATTCAACAAATTTATTTGTTTATTGCAAAAAGGAAGGAGGCCTTTAAACAACATCAGGAAATGGAACATTCAGTCTGCATTGAATGAACACCCTGCCCCTGCAGTTACCTTGCCCTCTAATGTCTCAGAATGAAATTGATCCGCTCTAAGATGATTTTGGTACTCCTGTGGATTGAGCGATGATCCACTGAAAATCCCTCGCCCGAAGAAAGGGAAAACCCGATTCCAGAATCTCGTGGGTTCCCCTCCAATTCTTACCAATCTCCCGAACAGCTTCTGTGTCGTGAGCGCTGTCAGATTCCTCCTGCCTGGTTGAATCTAATAGGATTCCTTCAGAACGGTTTCAAAATCCTCTGGGAATTCAGGCTCGGCAGGGATGTCCTAGCTTAATGGAATGTTGCTGCTGTGGAATCATGATCTGATCCGGGCAATGCCTCATTTATCCACATTGTGGCTCAGCCTCATTGTTGTTTCTCCTATAGTTAATGTAGTAATGGTACAGTCAGACCTGTCTGCTTGTAAACAAGTTATTGTTTGCTCTCTCCTACTCATGCAGTATATTTTGTGGTGAAACGCAGCAGCCAACTGTGCACAGAGGTGCCCCACGAACAGTCGTGGCTTGAGTGACCACATTTGTGGAGTCTTGTCGCTCAGTGGTTAGAGCACTCGCCTCGCAAGCGAGAAGTCTGGGTTCGATTCCCGGCAGGGTGAAATGTTGGGCAAGTTTCCTTACTCCACATGCCTCTGTTTTATCCAGTAGGAAGTAGTAACCCGGTTGTTAGTCGATTGGCGGATCGCTTTTCCGGGGGTAATAATTTCTTCAAAAAAATAAAATAAATTGGTCACTTTAATCCATGACTGTTTGTGGAACATTGCTATTCGCAATTGGCTGCCGCGTTTCGCACACAAAATACACAGTCAATTCACTTTACAGCATATTCTGTGATGCGCTTTGAGATGTCACAAAGACGTGATAAGGCATTATATCAAATGCAAGGATTATTATTATGATTTGGGGTGGGAGAGATTATTAACCCAAAAAGTGATCCGCCAATCAACCAACAACTGGATTCCTACTTACTGCTAGGTAGTCAGAGGCGTGTGGAATAAGGAAACTTGTCTAAGATTTCGCTCTGCCAGGTCTTTTGACGCAAGCTCATTGACCACCATATGGAATCTGGTGTTTCCTACAGTCTGTAAGCCTGTGTGTCCAGTCCAATGTTTAATTCCTTATGTAAATGGCTGTGTCAGATCGTGGAGATTTACAATATTGTTTTTGAGGAGTGAAGATAAAACGTGGGTCACCTTTTTTCAAGACCAGCACAAGGGACTCTGCTTCACTGCACCTCTGGTAGTGAAGTGAGAGCTCAGGACTGTCAGAGGAGCATTAATTCTCTCCGCCAGCGCTTGAGTGGTGCTGATCTGAGAGCTAAATTATATATTCATCAGCAGTCACATGAAGAAATCAATAAACCCCATCAGTGCAGAAATATTCCATCGACTCCCTTAGGCCTGTGCCAAGTCTTTAGCTGGAACCATAAGGCAGTCACAAGTTGCACATTCGCAATGTAATAACCCCCAGCCCCCAGAATATTCTTGCTCAGTCCAGTCTCCTTCCTCCACTCTCCCTCCCCATCCTCCTCCACTCTCCCTCCCCATCCCTCCTTCACTCTCACTCTCTATCCCTCCTTCACTCTCACTCCCCATCCCTCCTCCACCCTCACACCCAATGCCTCCTCCAAACTCACTCCCCATCCCTCCTCCACCCTCACTCTCCATCGCTCCTCCACACTCACTGGGCAAGCCTGATGGTTTTGGGACCATTAATCTGTTGCCGTTCATGAAGGTTTCTCTCATCACGTGATGTTGTGGACGTCTGCTTATAAAAATTGTTGAGTGAGTGATACTGAAGAGGCGCTGATGTGCTCTGTTTACGAGGGGAGCATTTGTGTCTGAATTGCAACATTCAGAGAGTGTGCAGACGTTTGTATTGACAGCTGAAATGTATGGTCGTGGACAGCATCTACGTGCGGACATGCGTGCAAAGGTTCAATCCCGAGTCCCAGAGGAATATGTGTCTGAAATTTTAATCTGGGTCATTAGGCCGGATTACTGCAGTAAAATGGGAGTATTTGGGAAGTGAGAAGGAACGCGAGAATACAATCTAAACTGTGAGGGCGTGAAGAGTCAGCCAGGTTTCCAGATTCTGGTGAGGCAATAAGCCTGATTCTTGTCAGGCATCATCCCTGCAGCTGCTGGATGCTGACCTGCTCTGTGCTGTGATGAAAGAGTATGAGAGTGAGGGGGGGAGATCAAAAATATATTGCACATATGGTAAAAACTCAGTCAGATAATTGGTGACTTGTTTCAAGTCTGAGCGCCTTCCATCTCCACCCTCCGTGCCCCCCCCCACCCCCCACCCCCACCCCCGCCATCTCAAAGAGCTTCACATCTCGTCTCCAGTTCTGGTCTGCAACACAGAAGAGAAAGCATCATGTGGACTGCAGTGCAGAAACAATGGGACAAAAGTCTTAAAAATTCTCGTGGATTTCGCCTTAAGATCAATATCTTAAAAAATTAAAGTTGCCCATAATTTTAGAGAATTCTTGAAAGTCTGTCATACTTTCTAAGCTGCAGTTAGTGGCTTCCAGACTTGAGACTGAATTGAAGAATCTTGGATCTTAGATTTCAAGACGATGGTCTTCAGGTTAAACCTTTCGGGAATTTGCGAGCCTCAGATTGGCAGGTTGGACAATGCTCAAGTAAGCAGAGATGTTAAAGCATTAATGTGAGCCGTCAAAAGTGCCCTTTGCTCAGGTTATTGAACGCTGGGGCGGATTTAATAGTTGGAGGTTGCACGTCATTTGAAAACTCACATCAATTATTAATTTTTTTTCCATGTGTTGATATTTACACTTTACCAGCTGCGTTGCTGGCTTGTGTTGCAGAATGCAGCAAGTAGCATGAACCACTCCAGTCAGTACCTATTGCAATCGGGTAGAGTCATGTTGAACTCTTTGGGAGACCACACCACATGTTACTTCAGCTGTGGAGCAAAATACAACAGGAGTCCATCTTGCGCTGAACACTAAATTGGTGATTTTTTGTTTAGCATTTATTCTATTTCCACAGTGTTGCCAGTCTGAGCGGAGTCATCCACATCAGAATGACGGAGAGAAAGGTTCATAGCTGTTTGTGGGACAATGTCGTGTGAAAATTGACTCACCTACAAGAAAATACACAGTCACTACACTTTACAGTAGTGTGTCCTGTGAAGCACATTGAGACATCCTCTCGACACGAAAGGTGCTATCCCAAATGCAAGAATTATTCTTAATATGTAAATGATTTCTGGAGCAAATTGCACAGTTCTGATCACAGTTACATTTAGCACAGTGACTTCTGGGTTGTGAATGCCACATTTTAAGCAGCAAAGATATGAATATTAGTAAATTTGCTTCTATGTGTCTAAAATTATTGCATCATATCTCAATATCTACGTGGTTTCCTGCCCTCCTAGGAAAGGATTTTCTGTCCAGCTTTGGCTAAAAAGCAAGCAGCTTGCCATTGTCAGGAATAATTCATCACCCGATTCTTTCTTTGTGGGTTTTACCTCTGCACCCTCTCTCGGTGGCTGTTGTTTTCATGGCTCTCGCTTCCTCGCTCCATTTAACTTCGTCTTTGCCAGACTACAATTTGTTCTGGCACATTAAAAGTCAGTTTACTGTGAGTTTTTGCTTAAAAAGTAACTATTGGAAGCTAAATCTCTTTCTAGCGTTGCTTTCCTGATGTGGCTCTGTGCCAAAATGCACTGCAGTTGGATCCAATTTATAAACAACAACAACTTGCATTTATATGCAAATAGCATGTGAGTTATTTATATAACTCTTAAACAGGATTATTTATGGAGTTTATCCCAGGTATGTCACCAAACCCAGAACCAATTTCATACCAATTGGCATCCAAGCAAGAGAGGCTTGGTTTGCGTAGATGTGGAGTTCTCCTGGCTTTCCTGGCTGATATTCCCAACCTCATGCAAATTTATCCCTAAATTCAATGAATTGTTTGCTTGCGTTATAGTTTGTTCATGAGATGTTGCTGGTGCAGATTAGCTGCCGTGTTTGTCTATGTAACAGCATTTCCTTTCATTTTTATTCCTACAGTTGAGATGTTAAAGCGGTCTTGTCTGTTCAGGGGGACTTTAAACATCCTGTGGCGCTAGTTGAAAAGAGAATGGCGTTTCTCCCAGTGTCTTGGCCAACAATCCCCCAGGTCATTCACTTCATGGCTGTTTGTGGCACATTGCTTTGCGGAAAATTAGCCGTCACATTCACCTACAAAATTACACAGTTCACTTCACTTTACAGTGAAGCACTTTGGGAAGTCCTCCTGATGTAAAAGGCGCCATATCAAATGTAAGGGTTATTATTACAGTAAAATTAAAACTGTCTTGTAAAAGCGTTTCAAGACGTTTGTCTAAATGTAGAAGTTGCTAAACAAGATATCATCAGTAATAGGATTTGCTGGGGCCATGTCCAGCACAGTGCTCAGTCAAGACCTTGGCTTCAGAGGTAATTGGGAGAGCTGTGTCCTGCACTCCCCAAGGCAGTGTGCTGTTGAAGCTTTGCACTGTCTCTTGCACCAATCTGGCATTGCTCACTCTGTTGTACAAAGTAAGGCCCTGAATTCCCTGCTCCACCTGTTGCTATCTAGTTATAAAAAACAGCATCAGAAGAATCCATTCAACCTGTGTTTTTCTCTCTTTCCATCTCCACCCACAATCATTGTAAACTTTTTTTAAAAAGTTTCTTGAAGTGCAGCAACAAGGCTCTTAGCCCTTAAAGAATTAATTAGGTACAGCTATCGTGCAATCCCCTCAACACAGCAATTTGCATTTATATAGCACCCCTCACGCAGGGCAGGTTCTTGGAGAGCTTGACATTTGCGGAGCATGACGCCGAGTCGGGGGGAGGTGACTGTAGGCACGGTCGAAGAGGAAGGTCTTCAGGTGTGTAGATAGGGAAGGAAGGGGCAAGGTGGAGGGAAAGAGGAAGAATGTTCCAGAGTTTCAGGGCATAGTGGCTGAAAGTGCTAACACCAATGATTGAACGAAGTGCACGAGGGACCTGCTGGAGTCTGAAGCCAGTCGAGCGGAAGCAGCAGGCTGTGGGTTGTGGGTAAACAGTTTGGAAAGGTAGGGAAGTGCCAGACCATGAAGGGATTTGTGGATGGAACTGCAGGGCAGGAGCCTTTTGTTTTGTTTTATTAAGCAAATGTAAATGTTCCTGGCACTGCTTACAATATTGATAAATCCCCAGTCAGCAGGCACAACTCCTCGGTGGCCAGGCTAATGATTTGCTTACACAGTCGGATTTTCTTTATATTTTCATAACTCAATGTATTTTACCCAGGAATCCCACCCCAAACCTAATACCTTCAGGCACATTAAACTGCACTTGCAGGTAGCCGTACTAATCTGGATTGAGACCGGGGTTAAGTCAGGGTCAGGTCAACGTGGGTTTCTGCAGTTCGATAGGGAGGCGTTACACTGCGAGTTTCAGTGTGGCTATTGAACAATAGTACGATTGTTATGGGAAGATGCCGGCGGCGGTGAGGGGGTGAGTGGCAAAGCATCCCGGCGATTTTTGCACCTTACGTAAGGGCTGGAGTGCTGCACCCCGGGATTTGACGGGACACAATGTAATTACTCCTTTTCCCATTAGAACCAGCGGTCCCGGCCGGATAAGTTGTCCCACTACGTGTGACCAAGGTCTGGCATCATGGATTGTCTTTCAGTGTTGTCTTGGTAACAGTGATGCAGACAGCCCGTAACAGCCTGCCTTGTCAGATCGCATACATCAAAGCAGTTCTAACAAGAGCGATGCAATCTGGACAGCGTGTGCTATCGGTCAGTGATTTAAATTGAAACTGGGCAGATTATTAAGCGTTAATCTGACCCTTTTTTTTTCTTTCTTGGCGTTGTTCAGTCAGTCCAAGGCATATCCCCACCGCACACGTGTACGCGTGTGCGTGCATATACATATGAGCGTTCGCATATGTGTGCATACGTGTGTCTGTGTGTATGTGCATATATGTGCACGGGCGCATACGTGTGTATACGTGTGTGTGTGTGTGTGTGTATGTGTGTGTGGATGCCTAACCTTGTGCAGTTGAAGCCTTGTGTCTTGACCACCCCGGTCCAGCCGACACGATTGATAAGTGAGCAGCTGTCAAGTCAGAAAGGAGCAGGCAGTTAAATAAAACGGTGCTGTTTATTTTATATTTTCTACACAATTGTCCTCCGGGGAGGAAAGGGGTGGTAAGTGGGGTCTCCTTGGAGCTGAGCTGGTGACGTGCTTGGCAATAGAATGTCCGAATCAAGTTGTCCTCTGTGGAGGTCTCGGTAATAATAATAATAATAATAATCCTTGCATTTGATATAGCGCTTTTCACGTCGGGAGGACGTCACAAAGCGCTTCACAGAACACACTGTAAAGTGAATTGACTGTATATTTGTGGGCGAACGCGGCAGCCAATTGCGCACAGCAATGTCCCACAAACAGTCGAAAGATTGAAAATGACCAATTTAATTATTGTTTTTAGTAGTCCGGTTCCTGAGCCAGGCAGATCCACAGTACTCCAGATCACTGCTGATGACAGCACAGTCAGCCTAGCTCATTGGTAGGACATGGGTACCGTGGTCTTAGGTGGGCAAGAAGCAGGATTCTTGCCAGACAGTGCTTTGAATGACAGGCAATGCAGTTTTAGCTGGTTGAATTTTAGCAGCACCCCAGTGCACACTCTGGGGCCCTCAAGCTTTGGCTCTTGCTAACATACAACACCTAATATTCACTGGAATTAGATAAGCAGGGTGCGACCCTCCAGGGAGAGCGTGTGCATTCCATTCCAGACACAGGAAAATTGCTGTTTGCCTGTGTAGGTAACATATGCTGTAGATGTGGAATTTTCAGTCTGGTTTGGAACTCTTAAGCAAAGTGATGGGCTTCCCAATGTGTCAGACAGCCATCCAATGGGGAAAAAAGCCTATTTCTAATAATACCTTTCTCAATTTGCTTTAAGCCTTGCGTTGCTGTTTTTATTCTGCACCTTCCAGCAACAACTTCTTCTTAAATATCCTCCTTTGCTTTCTTCTCAACTCTCTCCTCAAGAGTTGAGAGGAAGAGGGGTTGCTATTCTGTGTGGCCTGATTCTTAAGAGCTCGAAAAGCCCTTGTCCAGCAGCTGCTTTTGGTCAAACCATTTTGCCAACGTCAGGGGTTGGGACCTGACCACTCCCAAACCTGCCGTTCGGATATTTCAGCAGCTTGCTGATCATTGGCTTCAGTGGCTGTGTGAATGTTTATTCGCGATTCAAACGGAGACACAGTGTTGCCCCGTAGAGCAGGACATTGGTGCACTGATGCTGGGTGTCCCTGAGTGGCAGGGCAGGGCCTGAGGTCACGGGAGTTGTCAATCCTCCTGTCTGAGCTGGAGAGGTCGGCCTGATCCCTGCAGGAAGGCAGAGACAGTCCAATGGTGAGGTGAGGGGGTCAAGGGTACGTGCTCTGTACACCCTCAAAACCCAACCCACATGCAAATACAGGCCCGCTCTATCTTCCCTCCATTCTCGTTTATTGAGAGGAAGGCCTTCCTCTTCGACCATACCTACAGTCACCACCCCCAGCTCAGCATCGTGCTCCGCCATTGTCAAGCGCCCCGGGGCTCTACGTGAGGGGCACTATATCAATACAAGTTGTGGTTGTTATTCCTCTGGTTTTATTAAAATGATGCCCTGTGATGCGAAATGCAACAACAACAAGAAGATTTCATTTATAGAGCGCCTTTCACATCGGGAAGACGTCCCAAGGCGCTGTACAGTTGGGTCAGGACCCGAGCAGGGGGGAAATGGTCAGGGTGAGGGGAGGGAAGGGAGGGAGCGAGGAGGGGGTAGAGAGTCGAGAGGGGAGCTGAAGGCACGGTCAAAGAGAAAGGTCTTGAGACCGGCCTTGAAGGAGGAAAGGGAGGAGGCGGCGAAGGCACTGGGGGATAGAGTTCCAGAGCCTTGGGGCTGAGAGGCTGAAGGCCCGACCGATGGTGGGGCGGTTGGGCCCCGAAGTTCTCCCCGAATCCGAGCTTGGAGCTGAGTCCGTGCTCCCAAGCAGTTGTAGATGCATGACGTAGAATGATGTGACAATCAGAGTGCGGATTTAGCTGTTAATTTGGAATTAAACGGTAAGCCTTTTCCAGTTACAATCTGCCTTTAAGACAAAACCCAAATAAAAAGCAGTTGCGTGATTAACTGAGGTGCAAGAATAGATTCAGCGTTATTGCTACAGTGAGATGTAAATGAGAGACAAAACACTGCAAGAAAGATACTGTTACGTCCACCATAGTCAAGGTCAGAATCCACAGCAGTTAGTATTGCTATCCTTCTGTCTCTCACTCTCTCCTATGCTTATTTTCCTCGCAGGATTAATACCAAAATACGAGATGCGTGGAGGTTTTTGATTCTGGGTTATTTAGTTAGCCTGCCTCTGTTTGCTCTCTTCACCATTGCTCTACATGTACCCTTGCTGAATTGATTCCCAAACCCCCGTAGATTTGCAATTTCCCAAGTTTCACAGACTGATGCATTCCAAACATGAAACACTCTGGGCCTTCTCAATTACCTCTTCATTCCCAAATATTCGCCAAGCCATATTAGGATTGGCTTTCTCACTACCTTTTCCAACGGGTTTATATTCCTCATAGAAATTGACAGCGAAGGAGGAGACCATTCGGCTCATCGAGTCTGCAGAGTCTCACACAACAACAACAACAAAATTACATTTGTATCGCGCCTTTCACGTCAGGAGGACGTCTCAAGGCGCTGGACAGTCAGAGTTTTGGACCCGAGCTGGGGGTCGGGATCGGGGAGGGTGGAGGGCAGAGAGGAAGGAAGCAGGGTGATCGAAAGCACAGTTGAAGAGGAATCTGTACTTTCAATCCCACTGCCCTGCCCTATCTCCACACCTCTTCAAGCCTCGAATATTATTTTCACTGTACTGCATTAGGAAAAGGCATCAAACTAAGATCCCGTCTGCCCTGTTGTACAGATGAATGTGAAAGATCCGAACACACTATTTGAAAAGAGAAGGGAGTTCCTTTGATGTACTGGATGACAATCCTGCAGATTAATCTCACAAACATGGTTCTGTTGCTCCTCGCTCTGTGCAAATTGGCTGTCACTGCATTTGACCTTAATTATACTATAAGGTGATTTGAAATGCTTCAACGTGCTATAAAAGTGCAACTTTCTTTTCTTTTTTGTGGAATGGGGACCGTCAATCAACCCTCTCCCCGCAAGTGAGTCAGCGAGAAAACCACTTCACACATGGGAAGTGAAGGCTTTTCCTTTCAGCTTGACATCTAAAGTTTCCTCCTAAAGCAAGCTGGTATTTCCAGATTGTGTTTGTATCAAATTCTTCGCAGACAAAATGAACCATATTCGTGCGTCCGATCATTAAACAGAGCAACTCTATTTGGCCCTAGCCACTTCTGTTTTCTCACGTCATGAGTGAGGGGAGGGGACGAGAGAGGAGAAATGTTCCAGCACTCACTTGAATGAAATCAGCACTTGAAAAATATTGGGGGGAGGAGAGAGAGGAGATAGGTCACTTGCTGGGGAATGTGTCAAGCTTATCGACTTCTGTTTATCAAGGGGAAAATCCCTGAATTATTGTACAGAATTGTTATGACTTATTTTAAAGTGGTTTGTGTGCGATCATTTACATGATTTTTTTTGTAATTCTTGTGTGTCTCTGGCCTCCCAGTTTGACTCCCAGCCTCAGTTGACATGGTAGTTTGACTTTGGTTCTGGGAGGCTCCTGTTTTAATGGAGCGCACTGCAGTAACGGAAGGACTAGGTAGTACTAGGCGGTCAATGGGTTTCAATGTGTGAAACATTCCTACCGCATATCTCCACATCCTATGCAGGTGTAAGAAGATGACAGGTCAGTGGATGAGGATTAAGGGGCAGTGGATGAGCATTCAGGCTGACACCTAACATTCGGCAGATTCTGCTGTTCACACACCCGCTGAATAAGTGTGGAAGTAAGCAGAGAGTCAGGGTGCCCTTTGACAGGAGAGAAGCAGTGAGGTATATAAGTAAACTTCTGATAACTGGTCACTCCAAGGGAAAAGGACTCAGTGCCAAGTTATCAGATATGGCGAGTGAGACATATGTATAAATACATAAATAAATGTGGCTGGAATATTGACAGCACGATGACTTAAGTGGTAGTGAAAAGTTAAGCCAGGTTTGAGTCATCAGGACATTGTCAAAGGGAGGATTCTCATTTTAGTTTTTCTTGGTCTTAATGATAGATGCAGGAAAAGCAGAGGAGGACCTTAGCCCCTTTCAATAGAGAACAATTCTGTTTAAAGAATAATAACAATTCTTGTATTCTTGCCTTGTCACCTCGTCAAAACATCTCAAAGCACTTCACAAGATTTTTACTGTCGAGTGTATTGACTATGTATTTTGTAGGCGAATGTACGTAGGAATCTATACGAATTCATGTCAGTGTTGTGATGCTCTTGTTTTATGCCTGCCTTTACTATCAGTGTCTGTAGGGAAATGTGCTGTAATGAGAAGTACTGACTGTAAATGAACAATAATTATAGGAGCTGTGAAGTGGTGCGGCCGTAGGATAAATGGGGCCCAATAATCCAATCTGATGGGAAGGAAGCATAGGAGCCGTATTGATGATTTGGAGTGCTCCACGCTACAGGATGATTTTGTAAAAGGAAAGCTTCCTTATTTATTTTCAATCATCGGATTTCACAAGAACAGAATCTTTTACTCGCTTTCAACTCGCCCGGTACTGCATTTCTGGCAGACTAAGAAAATCTGCCTGATCTCTCTGGTTGAACAGCAAAAACTCATTGTTCAATGAAGTGTGATTAGACAAATGGACATAAGCAAAGAGCTTGTTTTCGGGGGTGGATTGGTTTCCACAAATAACCATTTTTTAAAATTATTTTGGTGCAGCAAATTAATTGGCTTTGTTGTTTTCAAAAGTTTAGAAGTTTCGTTGTTAAAGACAATAAAAGGCTGATTCCTCTTGCCCAGCTTGGAGTTTGTGGATGGGTGGGGGGAAAGAGATTTTTTTTTAATAAATATAAATCTTTTTCCTATTGTTCTTTGTAGGAAATTATCTTGACGGATGACACTCCTATGCAGTGTCGGGGGTGTGCTACATTATTGAAGGTGCTGTCCTTTGGATGAGATGTTAAACCAAGGTCCCTTCTGTCTGTTCAGCTGGATGTTAAAGATCCCATGGCACTATTCGAAAAGAGAAGGGAGTTTCCCCCGGTGATCTGGCCAACAATCCCCCAAATAAAATTGGTCATTCACTCCATGGCTGTTTGTGGGACGTTGAGTGCGCAAGGCTGTCATATTTTGCTCGCATAATATGGTCAATACACTTTACAGTATAGCATGTGAAGCATTTTGAGACGTCTCGACAGATTGAAAGGTGCTATAACAAATGCAAGGATTATTATTATTATTATCAAGATCCAGGAAACAAAGCTTAGTTGGTGAAGTTGCCACTGTGAACTGTGCCATACAGAGCAAGAGAGACTCACTTCCTACCCCAGGCTGTGCTGAGTTAGGTGATTTCAGCCGGGGTGGCATTTGAGGGGCTGAATTTAGCCTCAGCTCTTAGGGATGAGGGTGTTGGGGATTGCTATCTAGTGACCCCTGCTGGAAAGTGTGAGGGTGTGGATATTTGGGGGTGGGGGGGTTGATATTCTGCTTGGCTGAGTACTTGTAGCAGGATTTTCCCTTCAGTTGGCAAATTGTGTAATGTTTACACTTAGCAGCAAAGGGAATGGTTTGCCTGAGCACTGATCGAGACAAGGACCCTCCACCCTCTCTCCCGGGCTCAAATCACCTACTAACACCCACATATACGAGTGACCAGAGAGAGAGCGTATAGCTCAAGAGGAACTGCAACCCGGCATGTAGGGGGGGAAGGGGAGAAAGAGGGAAGCGGCAGTGAAAGAAAACAAAAGGAAAAGCTGGAAAAGATCCAGAAGCCAAAGTAAATGAGATTTTTTCTTTGGCCCCTACCACTTCTATGGCAAAAGTCTGAGGGCGTCTCTTATTGTGCAGTGAGCAATCCTGAAATGCTGTACATAATAATAATCTTTGCATTTGATATAGCGCGTTATCGTGTTGTTGAGACGTCTCAAAGCGCTTCACAGAATACACTGTAGTGGATTGACTGTGTATTTTGTGGGGGAAACACAAACGCAAAATGCCTGAGAGAATTCCCTTCCAATCTCCCCATGCTCTGCCTACATTGACACATCTTCAAAGAGTTTGTAAAGAGCTGCGATCTGTGATGAATCCTGACCTCTTCTTCTCCCCAACCGCTCCCCCCCCCCCCCCCAACTACACCCCCTCCCAATCTCCTTACTTTCCTCTTCCTTCCCCCTCCCCCATTGACATTCCGAGAAATTCTTTGGCTACTGCTCATCGCTTCGATGGTGTTTTAAACCCGTGACCCGGCGTTCCCTCTGATTTGTTATCCCATTATTATAGAGTCTGCCGTTGTGTAGAGTGAGCCGTGTCTCCCTTAATGATCTCAGTGCAGCATACCTGCTGTATTGGTGCAGTTGTAATTACAGCGTCTGTTCCCATTTCCTGAGCAGTTTAATCTGTTCTGCTCAAACGTCTGCGCTGTAATCTAAAGCAGGGGCAGCGCCGCGCATTTAAAATACAGCAGCCACTTTGCAGCCTTCATTAAACATTTATTTACAGATTTTCCAGGGTGTGTGTAGTGTGTATCAGCGCTGGTCGCCTGAGGGACTGATCGCACTGGCGGGCTGTGGTTTGAACTGGAATCTTGTACATTTGTACGGGGTTTTTTTGTGCCTCGTCTTCACGCTCACCAGACACGAACCGGCCCTCAATTCATCCCCATTGCACTCGCTACATGTCCCTGCCTACTTTGAGATAAATGATCAGGCTGAGCTGCTGCACAGGAAGGAAAGCTTGACAAGAGAGCTATGCAAATCAGACAGTGTCCCAGAGCAAAATATTGCACAATGTATGCATTGCACCGCAGGCCTCTGGTGGCCACAGCTTATTGTGTTCACATTTACAGAAAATCTGTTTATATAAGGTGCACATGTGCAGTGATGGTCCGTCCATCTGTGTTACGGATGCTGTTCTAGAAACGCCTAGACATTTAACGAGTGTATCAGTACAGTAATTACTTATGAAGAACTTTGAGATGTTTTGACCTGATAAGGCCTTGTAAAAATGCTTTCTTTGTGTCTGCATGAGCTGCTTTCTTGTATTTAATGAAAACAAAAGGTTGTCTATTGCGTGCAATGCCCTCATTGCAGCGTTCATTAAAGATTTATTTACGGATTTTGCAGGGTGTAACCTCGCTGTTGGATTGCTGGCGTTGTCTGAACAAGAAACTTGCATTTTCTCACACTTACAGGTTCATCTTCACAGCTTTTGACCACTGCCTTGGTCCATGTTGACCACTGCTCCATGTGCATTTACATCAGATTGTATTGGATTCCTGCTGTTAAAACCACAAAAAAAATAGGGTAACTAGTGATTTTTGTGCACCTAGTCAGGTGCAGAAAAATAATAATTCTTGCATTTGATATAACTCCTTATCATGTTGTCGAGATGTCTCAAAGCGCTTCACAGGTGTAACAGTGAATTTGTGAGCAAGTGTACTCAGCAATGTCCAACAAACGGCCATGAAGTAAGGGATCAATTTTATTTGTTGTCAAGGACACCGGGAGAAACTTTCTGCTCTATTCGAATGGTGCATGGGATTTTAACATCCACCTGAACAGGAAGACGGAACCTCGGTACTCGCACTATGGGTTCAAAGTGGATGTGGGTCTTGAACCCCAAACCTTCTGATTCAGAGGTGAGAGTGGTACCAACTGAGCCAGTCTGACAACAACTACAACAAAATTACATTTATAGAGCGCCTTTCACGTCGGGAGCACTGAACAGTCAGGTGTCGGGGCCCGAGCATGGGGGAGGAGTGGTGTAGGAGTGAGGAAAGGCAGAGAGGTGGGAGGGCAATCAAAGGCACGATCGAAGAGAAGGGTCTTGAGACCGGCTTTGAAGGAGGCAAGGGAGGAAATGAGGTGAAGGGACCTTGGGATGGAATTCCAGAGTGTGGGGGCAGAGAGGCTGAAAGCCCGGCCACCGGGCGGGAGACATGGAGCAGGCTGGAGCCCGCTGAATGGAGGGAGCGGGCAGGTTGGTAGGGAGTCAGCAGGTCAGAGAGGTAGGAGGGGCAAGGCCATGGATAGCCTTAAAAGTGAGGACAAAGATCTTGAACTCAATCCTCTGGGGGATGGCTCCTCATAGTCCAATCCCTAACAAGGCACAAAAAGGGCTCTAGGTAAACTTCCATTTCCAAACTGATTCTTGGTGAGACCATACTTAGACTACTGTGTACAGTTCTGGTTGCTGCAGAACAAAAAGGATATTGGAGAAAAGGATATTGGAGAAATTGAGAAGATACAGAGGAGGACAACCAAAATGATGGAGGGAAGGGAGGGACTGGACTATGAGGAGCGACAAAATAAATTGGGCATGTTCACGCTGGAAAAGAGAAGATTGAGAGGCGACATGATTGCTGTCTTTACAATTCTAAAGGTGTTAGACAATATAGATCATGACAGGCTGTTTCAACTTGTCCAGAATAGTAAAACCAGAGGATACAGCCTGCGTTTGAAGGGGGGTAAATTCAGAATGAATCTACGCAAATACTATTTCAGTGAGCGAATAGTGAACCTGTGGAACAGGCTCCCTAGGGAGACGGTTGAAGAAGGAATGGTTGATTCTTTCTAACACAGATTAGTTTTCTTTTAGGAAATAATATTATGAGATATAGTACATAGGTAGTTCGGGACATACGTGCATGCAACCGCCAGGAAGGTTGAATTTGAACTAGATGGACTTTGGTCTTTTTTCGTCTAGCATTTTTTATGTCCTTCTGTTTTATTTTAACTTGATTGTAAAAAGTGATGGGATCTTTGTGCAAAACTTCATTCACATACATAATTGAAACCCACTTATCGTATTTTTATTGTATGACATTAGTTGCACAGAGGTAGATTTTTCTCTGCTGAAGACTTATGACTTCTTTTTAACTGGAATACGGTACCTCACCCAAGCGGGCATTTATCAGGTGTGAGTCAGGTAATTGACCAAAACCAGGTCTGACCTTGCCTTCATCTGGGACCAGAAATTCTTCATGGTTTTATCCTCAAGACCATCATCTTAAAATGTCAGTGTGTGCAGAATCTTGGAAAACCTAAAATCTTGAAAGCGTTTTTTCCGCTGTTCTTTTCTAAGACTGAATTGAAGAATTTTCCGAAATACTGCGCATTCTTAAATTTTAAGACAATTCTCTTTCATTTTAAGACATTTGTCTTAAAGCTAAAAGTGATCTTGGCTCTATATCTACGCAGTCAAATCTCCAGCAGAGGTCTCTGGATAGCAATTGTGGGAACTCTGATTTTCCTTTCCCTAGCCCAGGGATGCTGAAGCCGTTTTGACATCTCTTACGCAGTCGCAGTCAACAGATTAGATATATCACTACAAACCTTTCATTGAACCTTGCATGTCAAAGATCTTCAAGGCTCGGATTCTCTCTAGAAACTGTCTTCACCAAACTTGAATTAAAATATAAATTAAAGAAAACACAGGCAAAGAATGGACCATACAGACTGGGCACTTACAGGTTTGAGTCAGCTGGTTTTAGCAGGTGCTACAGTTGGCCTCAGTGCTCCTAAGGTTAAGGAGAGGAAAATCAGCCAGGAGTCTAATTTCTGATTGCTATCCTGAGACTCCGCTAGAAGATTGGTAGGTATTCATGGAGACACCAGAAAGATTTTCTTTACCCAGGGGACAAATCCTGTCTGCGATCAGTGCCCGATCCTCTCTGAGACCAGCACACACCTTCCGTTAGGAGTCACTGGATAGTTGTCAGGAGCAGCAACCATGGCTCAATTCAGTCTCCGCTTTCTCCCCAGCCCCAGGCAGGGGTTGCAAAGAGCAATGGTGTCACTCCTATTTATCACTGCCGTAGCTGAGATCAGCTCACAGAACACAGACCAGGCATGAAAGCTGGTATGGCTCAGTTTCATGATGGACAGCACCTTTAACAACTGAGCTATATTAAATAATACTTGCACTTGCACCAAAGATGTCAAAACATCTCCAAGCGCTTCACACTTAGTCTTGTTAAGAATATCCAGTTTAGAGGAACATTTTGTTTCTCCCATTGATCTCCCTATTAAGGAATAAACGTGTAAGAAAATATTGGGTTTTTGAGTCATAAATTATTAACGCCGAAAACCACAATGTTGGTATATGCACCAGATGTAGCCATTTCCCCCCACAAATTATTCATGAGCTTTAACGCTTATTGTGGGCTGATGACTATCCTTTCACACCTCATAAACATGGTGCTGAGGGGTATCCTCTCCTCACTGCTCCATTCCACTTGTGCTTCATGGCGGTGCATTACAGGAACCATCTGCTCACTTGCCTCACTTGTCTTTCTATATTCCTGCAGGCCTTATGCACATTGTGGATTCATAAAGTGATGGGCAACAGGCTTTGGCTCCCCCGGTGGCTCAGTGGGTAAATGCACCATATAGCACACAGCACACAGTCTGTACATAAACTGGGATAGTCTGCAGTTTGTGCCTATCTCAGCGTGGGATGTGTATTTGCGTGTGTATGGGGGGTGGGTGTTGTTGTTGTGTGGTGGGGCCTCTACAATTGATCAAATCATCCCGTAAGTAATAACAAACCTTGTGTTTGATGCGCCACCTTATCACATCAAAATGTCTCAAAGCAGTTTGTAGGATTTAATGTAAATTGTAGTAACTGTATATTTGTAGGCAAACGTAGCAGTTAATTTTCACACAGCAATGTCTCACAACCAGCAATTTGGTGAATCACCAATTTAATTTGGAAGATTGTTGGCCAAGACATTGGGAGAAACTTCTCTTTATGAATAATGCTATAAGGATCTTTAGTATCCACCTGATCAGGCAGATGGAAACTCAGTTTAAAGTCTCATCGAAGGACGGCACCTCAGACAGTATAGAATTCCCCAGCATTGTGTTGGAGTGACAGCATGATTCCCTGATGTAGGGTTTGAACCAACAACCTTCTGACTCAAAGGCGAGAGTGCTACTAACAGAGCCAAGCTGATACCTGAGTAAATTGGGTAGCTGGTAGGGGAGGCCGGGTGAGACTTTTAGACTATGATTTGCAAACACATGATGTAGGAGGGCTTATTGTGAGCAGTGGAAAATTGCCAGCACTAGTACTGCAGCAGCACGTGTTTTCATAGGGGTGCTTTGATAAGAGAATGGAATGGATTCCTCTACGAGTGGGCATAATCGTATTACCTCTCTGCACCAAAACAAGGTGGACATCATCTTAAAATTTGAGCTAAGCAGGTTAGAAGTGAGATGAGAAACTGCTCCAAAAGCATGTGGAAGTAGAATTGATTTAATAATGGCGGTGGGAACTGTATTGGCTATAAGCACCAATGACTACAGGAACTCATGTGTTCATGACATCCAGCTTGACTAAGCAAACTCCATTTGTTGAGCTCCCCAATTCCTCCCTCCCATCGGCTGCAGATCATTCAGAAGTCTGCAGCCCGTGTCCTCTCCTGCACAAGGCTCCGTGACCCTATCACCCCCATCCTTGCCTGGCTCCACTGGCTTCTCAACACACAGAGGATACAGTTCAAAATCCTGGTCCTCACTTTCAAAGCCCTCCATGGGCTTGCTCCCCCCCCTACCTCTGCGGGCTCCAGCCTGCTTCATGTCCCCCGCCATACCCGCCCCACCATTGACAGGTGGGTCTTCAACGACTCTGCCCCTCTGGAACTCCCAACACGCAGTCCCTCCACCTTGCCCCCTCCCTTGCCTCCTTCAAGACCCATCTCAGGACCCTCCTCTTCGGCCTTGCCTTCGATCACCCTCCTTCCCCCCCCACCCTCCACCCTCCCCAACCTCCAGCTCGGGTCTGAAACACTAATTGTCCAATGCCTTGGGACATCCTCCCGATGTGAAAGGCGCTATACAAATGTAATTTTTATTTGTTTGGAATGGTTGTGGGACTGTAGTGGTTACACAAACTGTAATGGCTGCAATGGAACTGGCAAAGCAGGAACTCGGTACAGAACAAGAGAGAGGCAGAAAAAGACTAAGAACAAGAAAGCCTGTGGGACGCTGAGGCAGGAAGTGTTGAACTTTGGCAGCACAACAGCAAACTTTACCTTGGAGGAGGGATTAGGGTGTCAACCAGGCGTGACTAGCTGGCAGCTCCCAAGGAGAGCACAAAACCAGAGAGAGGTCCTAGATCCTGCTGAGCAGCAAGCAACACAGAACACAATTAGGACATAGGTGAAGATTGACTACTTGGATAGCTGATTGTAGCAAAGAGGAGGCCTGAAACTATTGTATTTAACAGGGCACAAACTCGCTCTGAAATGTGAGAAAGTAAAATAGAGAGGCTTTATAGCTTGCTAATCTGATACAAGTCACTCAGAGACCAGAAGCAATAATACGTAGGAATAAGTAGCAGAAGCCGATACATTATCATGAAATGAAAGTGATTTTGGTGACGTAGGCTGTGGGACATTGAAAGAGAGAGAGAAGTGCAAAGGAATGATTTACAAGAACTGGAGTGTTTGATATAGGCGGATGGGAATTGAGGTGCCTTAAGTAAAGGTGCCTGAAATGAAATAGAGTGCCTCATGTGGGAAGCTGACATGGACATTAAAAAGGAAAGAGGGGGAGTTGACTAAAAAGCAGCCATAAAATCTTGATGTGATAGCAAAAGTCAGGAGGAAGTTTAAGCAAGGAATAAACTCTTTGCATCTGAGAAATACTGAAACAGAACTGTGCAGGAGTGGAGTCGAGGGACAGCTTTGTTAACACCGCTCTATTTCTCATTTCGTCACTCTGAAGGTTGTGATGATGTGAAATATTCTGCCCGTAGAAAGTCGTGGAGGAATTTTTGAAGGGGAGATGGGTAGATCCTCAGGAAGTAAGGTTTTGAGGGGTATGGAGAAGGGACGGAAGATGGGTTTAAAAGATCTGATCAATCTGACCCGGCTTAACCATTACCCTGCTCGTGAGTGCCTTTCACACTTGGGACCCAGGTTTATTGGGATGAACCTTCTCTCTACAAGGATCGGATGTGAAAGGAGTTTGAGCACACAATTTCCAAATGGCCTACAGCACTAAAATTTCACCCACAAAATATACAGTCAATTCACTTTCTAGTATATTCTGTGAAACGTTTTGAGACATCTCGAAGACATGATAAGGCACTATATCATATGCAAGAATTATTATTACAGCACAAAAGTGACCTAAAATCAACTCTCATATTCTTATACTGTAATCGTCAATCTCGTTCAAAGGAGCGCAGAGCTCTGCCGGTGTTGGAAACGGAAACTGTCTTGCCGGGAAAGTAGGGGCGCCTTCCTGGGGGTGGAGCCGAGGTGTGTCGATGTGCAGCAGGAGAGGGAACTTTGCCCTCCATTTGGTGTGAGCAGTTGCCTGGTTGGAGTGCTTGTTATTGACAATGCATGCCTGAAATGGGGAAAGTGTTTCACTTACCAGGAATAAGCTACTTCACCTTGATAAGTACGGATTCATCAAAAGTTCTCAAAGCAGTAGATTAATGAGCAGCGACTAATTTGGGAGAGTGAACTAATGGAGCAAGGGCTGCCCTCTTGTAAGAGAACAAAATGGGCAGAGTGACAAATAAAGAGCATTAAGGACAGAGTGGGACTTACTAAGTCGTGCACTGCAAGTATATGGAGAGCTCTACTGAGGGATTAAGGGAATTGTGATGAACTGAAAGAGTGCCTCTGAGTGCCAGTGAACCTCATACTTAGGCCATAAAGAAAGAACACTCTCACCGACTGAAAATATATATTTATTGTGGGTTTGAATTGCTGCAGCAAGGAAGAATCACTGAGTTCACAAGTGTTTTGAAAGTGCAGCTTTGTTTTGTCTACTCTTCGATAACAGCCAGATACGCGTTTGTTTAATGAATTACTCTGGTTTAACTTTAACCTGGAGTCTGTCTCTCTCTCTTTCGTCACATAAGTGCCTGTGTTAAAAGCTCCCCTGATGCCAAGCTCAGGCTGTGTTCTTATATTTGAATTTATAAAATGTTGACTGAAATTTAGTTTCTTGAAATACAGGCTTGCCTGTCTGTCTGTCTGTCTGTCTTTCTTGCTCTGTTTCTCTGTTTGTCTCTCTGTCTGGCCAAGGAGAGGTACCTGAGCATGTTGATGGTCAGCCCACTGCCTGCAAGAAAACCTATTCTTTCTCCCCTTTTGAGAATTGATTTAGACTCGAGTGTTTGAGGCCGCAACTTGTTCCCAGTGTTGCAGAGACGCCACAGCCCAATTATCCTAAAGATCAATGCAACTGTGACTGTGGCTGCCGCTGCAGCCTCAGATTGCTGGAGCTCCACCCCCAGAATCTGCTGTAACTCAGATATCTGGAGTCTGTTACAGCAGCTGTGGGAGAAACAACGCTGTATTATTGCCTGCCCGAATTTTGCAAATGTACAACTGATTGAAAGTCACAATCCACGACTTTTCCCTGAGACGGTCTGTACAGAGCGACCATTGCAACAGCAGAAACATATGGCTGTGCTGTGTGGGTAGCTCAGGTGCTCAGCCCATCTGTGGCCGTGTTATATAACATTTCATTAACATTGCTGATTCTGGAAACGCCGAGCAAACATCTCGTGGGGCAGATCAGGAAGGCGCATTTCCCCCTCCCCTCATTTACCCTGTACATCAAATCCCTCCACGCTCTCGCATACTCCTCTCGCCTTCACCTGTGCATGAAATCAAGGGTATCGAACCAGGCGTTCAGCCCAGCTTCATCTGTACCGGTGAACCTCCGCCTTTGCTAATCCTCCCCCTCCCCCTCCCCCCACCCATACCCCTCTCTGTTGGTTCCCTTCTGCCTTGGGTACACACGGAGTTTCCTCCTAAATACATTGATGGGTAATTTATTCACCCTCCATTAGCTCAAACGCCTGCCCTCAGACAGCGCCGCTCTTGAGCTAAATCCCCAGCTTCTGAAATGAATCTGTGCTTAGCACCTGGCTTAACCCTTCTCCTGCTGAACAAGCCGGTCTTAAGACACAGCCAGCACCGCTTCAGAGAGAGCCATGGGGACAAGCGAGGTTGAGCGCCCACAATTCATTTGGAATCAAGTTGAGCACTTGATTCTGCACAAATTCCTTCACAATAGGGGAGAGAGAAGAGATTCTTTATGTATGTATCTCCTCCCCCGAACCCCACCCCCAGCAGAGTTGTGCGTGTTCTTTGACAGAAAGTCCTCTGGACTCCTCTTGAGCTCCCCCTGCTCCGTGCCTGGGTCATTCCTGGAGAAACGTGTCCAGAGGCGAAAAAATCACACGAGAGCTGACATTTCCCCGCTTCCCCTCGGTGAGAGGGGACTGGAGCGTTGGAGAGTTCACACATGCTTGCTCATGTCACCCAGATGCTGTCGCTATAGCAACACTTTTCCCTGTCCCAAAGCTGTTATCCGTGACCTGTTTACCTCACTCGCACCCCCCCCCCACCCCCCCCCCGCACAAACACACATAGACCTCTCAACACGACAAACACCAACCCTTTCAACAAAGGAACGCATGGCCTCTCTCTCCCCCTCGCTCCACACACACACACTTGCACGTGAATAGTTTGCGACCGAGAAAAATAAAACAAAGGCCACCGCCTCTCTCCTCGCTGTACACAGCGGCACGAGAGAGGCTGTAAAAGCCTCTGATGTGCAAGCGAGTGGAGCGGCCTGCCCCGGCCCATATCTCGTGCTGACGCACAGATGGTATCTGATACGTGTTGTGTTGCACGGCAAGAGGACACCGTAGCTGGAGGCCATTTGTGTCTCTGTGAATGAGAAGGGAGATAGTTGTGGGCTGGCCTCAGTTAGCAAAGAACCTTGAACAAGACAGGATTGTATTTACTTACCCTCCCTCCCCCCCACCCCTTTTCCAACTCCTCTATTAAACAGGAGCTGTGGTTTGCAGAGCAGTCAGGGGAATTTATATTTACCGAGAGAGAGAGAGAGAGAGAGAGGAGAAATCTTCTATTTAGAGAGAGAGAGAGAGGAGAAATCTTCTCTCTTGTTATTTAAATATCCATCCTCCCCAGCTATAATTTAAATTTGAATACAGGAGATTCAAGATACCTTCTTCCCCCTTTTCTGCCACACACTTGCTGCATTGCACGGGCAACTCAAGCTGAATCTTGCTGATGTGTAGTACAAGCAAAACCGACTCCAAAACTGACGGGCCTCCCACTCTGGTCTGCTCTAATCGATCTGTCGAATGCTGATGAATTAGAGATAACCTTTCGCTTTCCTTTCTTCTTTCCCAGTGATGTGCACATAGCTGTCTTGTAATCAGGTTCGAGACGTTTGCTTTGTTCACAGGACTCTTCAATTTAATGCCTCTTGCTTTCATTTTTCCAAAAAAGTTTATACCATAATTGTTAACCTAAGTATAAAGACTGGAGGTTTGGAGCCAGGGGGTGGGGAGAGGGGGGGCTGGGAAGGTCACCGAAAGCGAGGTCAAAGAGATAGGTCTTAAGATGGACCTTAACTAAGGTGAGAAAGAGATTGAGTCAGGGGGACTCCAGGATTGAGTTCCAGTGAGGGAAGACGAGATGTCTCCACATCAATTTAGCATCTTGTCGAGACAGTGCAGCACTTGATCACATTCAAAAGTCTTAGAAGTGGAGTCCTACAGCTCAGTGGTTAGAGCACTCGCTTTGTAAGTGAGAGACCTGAGTTCAATTCCAGGCAGAGGGCGAAACCTTGGGCAAGTTTCCTTACTCCACACGCCTAATAATAATCCCTCCAAAAAAAAAAAAACAATAATAAATTGGTCATTTTCAATCCACGACTGTTTGTGGGACATTGCTGTGCGCAATTGGCTGCCGCGTTCGCCCACAAATATACAGTCAATTCACTTTACAGTGTGTTCTGTGAAGCGCTTTGGGACGTCCTCCTGACGTGAAAAGCGCTATATCAAATGCAAGGATTATTATTATTATTATTATATCTTAGGGAATTGCTGTCAATTGTAGTGACTGTTTATTTATAGACAAAGCAGACAGCTAATTTGCACCTAGCAATAACTACAAACAGCCACAAATTGAATAATCAATTTATCTGGAGGATTGTTGACCACCTGAAGATGGCACCTCCAGCAATGCAAAATACACAGTCACTGCACTTTACAATAAAATTGTGATGAGGCGTTATATGCAATGATATGCGTAAGAGTAAGTTGTATAATAACTCATTATATAATAACTTATTAAATAAGTTTGAGTGTGTTTCAGAGTGAATATCCTCCAAGAATTGAAATAGTCTTGATTTCTCTTATTTAGAGTTTTGCAATATTAAATGAAAAATGTAGGCCTTGACATTATTCTTTTCTCTCCAATAATTCTCGCCTCCTTACCCTAACCTGAAGGCGCTGACTTGTTCTTGGATATGATGTTGCAAGTGGAGTTCCCATTGTAAGTGCAGATTGCAAAATTTGCTGCAGCTATCAAACAGCTCAGTAACTCATCAGAAAACATTTCTTTAAGCGGAGGGCTGTGGGAATGTAGAACTGACTGACTGCCCAAGACAACTGTTAGATGCAGAATTAGTTAGGATGTTTAAAAGGGAAAATAATGTGTATTAAGGGGATATGGAATAAAAGCAGGGAAAGAAAGAGGATTCAATGATCTGCCATGATCCAATTAAATAAAATACAATTTACATTTATATAGAGTCTTCCATGTTGATAGGCTGTCTGAAATGGTGAAACATACACTCAATGGGCAGAATGGCTTCCTCTTGTTACTATGATCCCAGGGACCGCAAATGTAATGCAGGTGGATGAAACTTGAGACTATCCTGCTCTGTGTGACTTAATTTATAAACTTGAAAGCGAATTTAGCCACTGGCTGAATTACAATACAATACAAATTTACATTTATATAACAGCTTTAACATTGGGAGGACATCTGGGATAGTCCAAGGTTTGCACCCAAAATAGGGATGGGGGCTCGTGGTGGGGCAAGTGGTTGGAGGGAGGGAAAGATGGCCAAAAGTGCAGTCAAAGAGGAAGGTCTTAAGGTAGACCTTGAATGAGGCGAGTGAAAGGATGAGGTGAAGGGACTCTGGGATGCATTTCCAGGGAATGGGGGCAGATGCAATGAAAGGGTATCCTCAGTTCCTCAATTTTAAAGGATTTCCTCGTAATGCTTAAAAAATACTCCTGTAGTTATTGGAAGGGAGATTGGAGAAACTGAGAGGGACTTTGTGACAGTTCTGAGTGACACGAGTCATGTTCCATTGAGCACAGATTGCCCTCACGTTCAGTATAAGCTAACACAGTGTTTCTCTGGCAAATTTGGCATTGAAAACCAAATCTGATTTTGTGACGCCTTTAATTGACCTCCTCTTTCTACCTGCCACCGCTGGATTATTGTCCATAGAGGGCAACACCAGACCTTCCTCATTCATATAGTTGATCCAACACAATTTCAGAGCCCCAACCAAGGGTACATTTGCTGTTTCTGTTTGAAGCTCATCTTAAGGTCACCCACTAATATGGTCAACTCGATAATGTAGTCAGTTGTTTGTTGCTTCTCTCATCCCACATTAGTGCAGTAACAAGCTTACCAGTCAGTGATGAATAAACAGTCACTACACTTGATAGTTAAATCTTGTGAGGCGCTTTGAGGTGTCCTCCTGACATAAAAGATGCTGCAATCAAATGCAAGGGTTATTATTATTTACTAATAATAATGTGCAAAATTCCTGTGTTCATTTACTGACTTTATTAGCGAGTTTCCATTGTGTCATGTTTTAGGTTTGGCGTCAGGACACAGGAGGAAACAACTCATTGCCCTAATTTGTAGGGGAGGGGAGAGGAGCCATACAAGATGAAAGCCAAGCAACACTGAGGCCATTTAAAACCTGAAGTATCAGTTTTGGCAACTCTCTGCTCGTCGATTTCAGGTCAATTTCATTAACTCAGATTCAGCCAGTTAACGATCTTCATGTAATAGGGTTGCATTAGAAGAGGAATTAACAGGTTAGGTGTTACAGAGAATGCAGGTTAAAAATGATCAGCTTGAAATAATTACAGGAAATCAAACCAGCCACAGCACGCCTTATATAATACATGGAACTTCATCGATAATGTGGTGTGTTACACGCTCATTATAACAGTGTCTGGGAACTCCGTTCACTGTGTGCTGGAATGCTTTAGAACCAAGGAGGCCGATTATAACATTGAGGTTTGCCACGTTCCTAGGAGGATGGGAAGTGCTTTTGTCTAAATTACGATGCTCACAACATATCCAATTCGAATTTCCTTCATATAAAACAAAGTAAGTTATTGAATATTTGCGTTCATTTGGAGAAACATTAGCTCCCATGATGGTCTAATTTGATGGTCTTGCGGATTCCTGTAGCGTATTGGTTAAAGTACTCGCCTCGCAAGCAAGAGGACTCGGGTTTGTTTCCCAGGCAGGGCGAAACGTTAGGCAAGTTTCCTTACTCCATACGCCTCTGTTTACCTAGCTGTAAGTAGGAACCCGTCTGTTAGTCAATTGGTGGATCCAGGGGTAATAATCCTTTAAAAAAATGTGATCCCTCAATTCATGACTGTTTGTGGGACAATGCTGTGCGCAATTGGCTGACATGTTTGCCCACAAAATGTACAGTCAATTCACCAGGTGTGCTGGAGGTTTTAGAACCCCACCAGCGTGCAGTGCTTCGTGATGCGGATCTGTGTGAAAAACGCTATATAAATTCAAGTTGTTGTTGAGTGTGGTTGTTGGGTGAGCAAAGGATCAGCCCTGGCTGTCATGTCTTCATGATTATGCAAAAACAATCCTTGCATTTGATGTAGCGCTTTATCATGTTGTTGAGATGGCTCAAAGGGCTTCACAGGATATACTGTAAAGTCTAGTGAATGTGTATTTTGTGAGCGAAACGCAGCAGTCAATTGCACACAGCAATGTTGCACAAATAACCATGGAGTAAATGACCAATTTTATTTGGGGGATTGTTTGCCAGGACACTGGGAGAAACTTCCTTCTCCTCTTGAATTTGGGACTTGTTTGTGATATTCCTCAGCCGTTTTGGTTGCATTAATTGCCATTTTCCGCTTGCCGTTTTGCTCTCCAGGTCCTGTTTTGGGTTAATTGCTGACTTTCCCCAATGGCAAGTAGCCGGTTCCGTAAAGGTCGCAAATTAAATGCTTTTAGATCCCGGGAAACCGGAAAGTTGCAATTAGCACAACAAATCTGTTGGAGCTCACACATGAAAAACTGGTGGAGCTCGAGAATCTGCTCGAGCTCACACATGAAAAACTGGTGGGGTTGCTGACCTATGGGACTCGACCAGACTAGACCCCAGCATGATTCGGCAGGCACACTTTAAGAGAGAAGTGCTGAAGAAGACAAAACAAAAACATTTTGCCTGTCATGAAGTTCAGTGGGGACAATAAAAGTTAATAGGCAATCTCAGGAATGCTTTTCTGCGTCTCCTAGTGGTCAGTCACAGAACAGCAGTGATTGTGCCCTGGAAGCACACGCACCTTGTCTGACTTGTTGGTTGGGGAACATCTAACATATAGTACAAACAAGCAACAACAACAAATTGCATTTATATAACACCTTTCACATCGGGAGGATGTCCCAAGGCGCTGTGCGTATAGTGGTGACAAGATCTTAAAAGAAGGCAGAGGGCGGTGACACACTGACAGAGGGGAGGGGTGAGAAGAAATATAAATCAAATGAGACAGAAGCACAAGTGTGGTATTATGAAAGAGAAGTGAGATTCAGGGACTTGAGATTTTTGGCACAGAACGGGTCTTTAAAATGCTTTTGTGTTGCTCTCTTCTTGCTCATGATATTATTTGACGTCCTCATTTGAGTGCCTGCTCCTCTTACCCAGCAATTAACGTGAAGCTATTCTACATGGATTCAATGCAAATTTACAAACGATTGCTAGAAAAAGGCAAGAGGGAAAGGGGGACACTTCCCCGCTGACTCTCTGACTGCTTTCACCTGATCTCCTCCCCTATTTGTTCAGTTTCTGGCACGAGCACAGCTCGTCAGCCGCGTGGGTTTTACAAATGCACGTGGTGATTGATGAGCTGAAGCACGCCAGAGGAGAGAACTGCTTTTTCTTTCACACACAGTTGGGTGAAACCAGAACCACGTTGGGTGGAACCAATCCACGGAATGCCCACTCTTGGCTTCTTCAGTTGAGAGCAGGTGATACTCCGGCTCCACTCCGGCTTGCGATCTGGGAGAGATGGCACGGATAGAGAAAGAGCCATTCAACCCATACTGCCTGTTTCTGCCACAGCCGTGTAAGACCTTCTCTAAGCTGGGTTTCATCTCGCAACAGGTTGTTAGGAATGTGGAGATGATGACAATCCTTGTGTTTGATACAGAGTCTAGAAGGTCAGTACTCTCCACAGGGAAATTGCTGTCAAGTGTAGAGACTGTGCATGTGTTAGGTATGTGTTCTGTGATGTGTTAAACCATGTGTAAACGTGGATGTTTTATGCGCTACGTGCAAATAGATCTTTGCAGAGGAAAACACAGGTGGCCTTAATTATACAATTAACAGCCAATGAAAACAACTGATTGCAATTTACACAATAAATCATTTTCATTGGATAATTGTATGATTAAGGGCAGCTCCAATTCCCTCTGTGCACTCGTATTAGCACGTGGCTTTACACTTGGTTTGCACGTGCTGCATAAAAGACCTCAATGGTCATCTCCGCAATGGTGTGCCAAAACGTTGCTTTTGGGGTGAGGGTCGAACATATACCGATCGCTAACGCAAGCAAATCTTTGGTCACAGGGGAAAAAACAGGTCTGTGAGAAGCCCCCAGAATTCAATTTATTTATTCCATGTCACAACAGGTAAATATCAACTGGGTGAAACGTAAAGTACGATAACTTGATTGCGGAATTGTTTCCAATATTGCTTTACCCCGGCATAATGCAACAAATATATAACATTTATTGCCCTTTTATATCTGAAAGTACACCAGTGTTCACAATCTTATGCAGTCGTAATATTCATGACCGACAGTGGCCAGTCAAAGATGTTCAAAATTTGAAAATTAATATAAAAATATAAGGATCAGAAAAATCCCAAACATCGTATGATTCTTTGGATAAAAGGGTTGATCTTTGTTACATTTATCAAGTCTGCTGGTGTGTGGCTCTAATGAGATTTTCCCATTATGACGGCACTATCACATAGTGGGCAGTGTTAAAGATCATACACTTCTCATTGTGTGTGTGTATATTATAATGCAATGTACATTACATGCTGTGCACTCTCCATCAATTTGGAAGGAGCGTTTAATGCCTCTGTCTCATTGTCTTACACTGATTCTTGCTCACAGATGTCTCACCGTTCTTTGGTGAGGCTCCTAATGGATTCATCATCTTGCAGAAAGAGTTATGCAATATCTGTGAACAAGTATCAATGCAAGACAATGAGAGGTATTATATCCTGCTTCCACCTTGACACAAAGTGCACCTCGTTAGTGTATGTGAAAAAAACACACCAGGCTGGTTTATTCAAAGTCAATCTGCTCACTAGTAATTGGATATAATTGGTATGTTAGTCATTGTGTGATATTTCACTATAGTTGGCTACACTGGTGATCGTGGAAGTCATATTACTATCAGTACGAACAGTGAATCTCTCTCATTGCAGTTGGTGTGTGACGTGCGGTAATGTTACCTTACTCAATGCTGTAATTCTGGCAGGGAGCGTTAAAGAAACAGTTAGCAGGTTGTGAGAAAGAAGAAAGATCTTGCATTTTTAAAACGCCTTATTGCATCAATCACTCAAACCGCTTGACAGTAATCACATTCAGGAGTAGTGACTGTTTTTGTAGCCTTATTCGGCAGCTAATTTGCACACAGAAAGACCCCACAAGCAGCATGAAATACATGACCAATTTATCTGGTTAAATCTGGCAAATTTACAAGAATGTTTCATGTGCAGTATGTGATGTGATAATTGTCACCGGCAAAAATTATCAGAATAATTTCTCCCTCAGTCAGTTCAGCACTGATTCTCTGCCATCTTGCATTTTAGCCCATATCGCATTTTTTAAAAATACTGGCCACGAAAATAACTTTTTAACTTCAGCTTTTTTGTTTTAGAATTATTTTACAATCTGGATGGTGAGCTCAAAGTCTCTGTGTGGGGGCTTGAACCCACAAACTTCTGACACAGAGGAGGAAAGAGTGGTTACTGATTGAGCCAGGCTGTCACCCATTCCATTGGCACTTGGTTTTGTTGTATGTACGCCTATATAGCGACTGCAATTTCTCATGCTGTTATATGATGAGGCATAAGTAACACATAGCTCAAAGCATGTTAGAGGGCTTGAACACAGTTGAGTGATTGAGATAACATCATGAACCTTGCAAGCTCGAGCAATTTTTATATGTAGTCATTTGAATTCCAAGATTTTGTTCCAACCTGTGAAGTACAATCAGGATACGTTTGACTTATATAATATTGAGTAAGATCTCATTGTTAAAATCATTACGATTACCATTTTTTCTTGGTCTTGATTGAAGCATCATTACAATGTATAATGTGGCTGAAACCTTGGTAACTCCTGATAACAAGAGGGCTTTCCTAATGGTTCAGTGGGTAAGTGCAATGCCTGGCCTGGCATTGAGCCTGTCTGAACCAAGAACAGAGACAACAATATACCTTTGCGACCTACTAAAATATTACTTACCTGCCCATTCCCTCTGTTCGGTAGAGACTGGCCTGCTCCATGTCCCTGCTCTCTGCACCATTAGCGGTTGGGCCTTCTGCCCCCACCCTCTGGAACTCCATCCCAGAGTCCCTCTGCCTCATTTCCCTCCCTTGCCTCCTTCAACATCTTTTTTAACCATACCTTCGGTCATTCCCCCTCAATTCCATCCCTCTTGACTCCAGCCCCCAGCTCAGGTGCAAACCCTTCACTGTCCCGGGGCCTTGGGGACATCCTCCTGTCATGATAGGCCGCTATATAAATGTAATTTGTTGTTGGTGGTGGTGGTGGTGTCATGATTGAGCGTAGACCCAGATTTAGTGGGCGGGGGGGAGGGGAGGATCTGCCAGAGATTTTCAGGTTAAAACCTGCCTGTTTCTTACCTCTACTGTATCCTCCTTCAACCAGTTATGAAGTGGGAGCAAGACAGTGTGGATGATGGATTTCTTCATTGCTGTGTCACTGTGTATCACCCGTGGTCTCCCACCCCCCACCCCCCTCTCTCTCTCCCACACAGGAGACTGAGCATTCCATTGGTATGACGTGCTTGTTTCAATGGCCCAGTAAAGAACGGGATGAATCTGCCCCACGGGTGATATCTGATCTCAAATGTTAATGCAGCATCGGATTCAAAGTGGGCTGGGGGTCCCTGGAGTGATAATCCAGTGCTCAGACCACCCAGGGTAACCATTCTCTAGTGATAGTATGATAATCTCAGCAGGCCATATCGTGACGTGTCTGACCTGCGATCCTGTTTAACAGAGTGAGGATTGATTACACTGAGGTATGGTTGTGCTGAGATAAATTCCCTGTGCTGTTACTGTATCACTCTTGAGTTTCCACATGGAGATATTCATAACAGTAGTTGAAAATAGTCGTCAAGCCAACCCAAGGGAACTGGCTCCAGACTCAACCCAGAGTTGGAGAACAGTTCTTGTGGGTTGGCATTTCTAGTTACTGGGTAAGAGTTTCTATTTGCAACTCTCATTTTGAACATGGTATTTCAGACCCCAGAGAGCTAGCTATTGGTATGCTGGGCTTGATAGCCAGAAGGATAATAATAATCCTTACATATGGTATACTGTAGTATCTTTCATTTCAGGAGGGCATCTGAAAGCACTTCACAGGATATCCTGTGTGTTTTGTGGGCATATAAAATTTAAAAGCAAGGAAGTGTTAAACCGAGGTACCAAAAACCTGTTCAAGATGGATGTTAAAGATCCTACGGCACTATTCGAAAAGAGAAGAGTTTTTCCCAGTGTCCTGGCCAACAATCCCCAATAAAGTGGGTCATTCATTTCATGGCTGTTTGTGGGACATTGCAGTGTGCAATTGGACAGCCGTGTTCGCCTACAAACACTCCATTTCATAATAAATCCTGTGAAGAGATTTGAGATGTCTTTCCGACGTGATAAGGCGCTATACCAAATGCAGAATTATTATTATTAAGCCATAGATGGAGAATCAGTAGTGAGTTAAGAGAGAGATGGATAGATGCTTGAAGAGTAAAAATATTTAAGGGATGTGGCGGGAAAGAGGAATGTAATGGCTGTGGTAGGTGAGCCAAGGAATGATCTGTGGCGATTTGGGCTTGATGGGCTGAATGACCTTCTTAACTTCTTATGTTCCTATTGGTTGTTCTGTGAACTAGACGTCAGTCTGATTTATTTAGATGTGCTTCAATGCAAGGTTCCTGTGGCAACACGTGCCACTTTAAATGCTCGCTAAATGAGTTTGCAACAAAACGCGTTTAACAGGCTGCAACCATCAGCGAGGCCCGTGTCAACTGCTTTACTCTTGTAATTAAATAGTTCATCAATTATTGAAACAATTAAAGCATTAATGAGAGCTGGGGCTTGTTTAGTGTGGCAAGTTGTTACATGAGCTGGTTAACACCATTAACCAGAGAGTGGTCCAAGCTGTAAGAGCAGGTCTTTCAGTCTTGTGCTGTGTTTATATTGTACATGTGACATATCCCTGGAGGGAGGCACCCTGGTCATTAATTCCGGAAAGTATTAGACACAGGTTGGCAAGCACCAAGGCTCGGGAACCCCAAAGTGTGTGTTGAAGTACTGCTGGAGTTTAACCAGCTCAAACTACATGGCTTGCCATTGAGGGCACTGTCTGACAAGCCCTTTTAAAAACCCTCTTTGACGCATCCCTTCAACCTCACCTCGCCCCATCCCCACGCCCAATGCCAATCCCATTTGGGTTCCCATTCCACCTTGGAGATGTTTATCCAAGAGAAAGGTACTATATATGTGCAAGTTGTTGTTGAACTTGCTGCATTAATTAATTGAACCTTCCAGTTTACAATCAGAGTTTTGAGATTTGAAAAAAAACACAACTCAAAAGCGACAACTTTTGAATCACAAATATCAGCACTGGCCAATTAAAAACACCGACACTTTGCTTCATGGGCTTTATCTCAGACCTTTTGCGCCTTCCTTCAGCCGAAAAAAGGCCTGGATGCAATAAGCACATTGATGGTTGTGCATTACTGGTGTCCCAGCTATTCAGTCATTCGGGACCAAGTATATAAAGCTCCCACACAACAAATCACAAATCCTCACAAACAGAGATAAGAACGAAGCCTTCAACCAGCTTGGTGTTTGCTTGTTCTGACTTGTTGAAGGATTGATTCTCTGCAGGAATAAGTAGAAGCCCCAGCCTAGGTGGGGAGGAGGATATTTGGTTGGTTGTAACCAAAGATAAAGAGTAGCAATGAAGTGACTGGGGGTTTGTGTGGACGTGCCCTGAGGGGCATTCGGATTCATTAGAACCACCACCACCAATAACAAATTGCATTTATATAGCGACTTTCACCACGGAAGGACGTCCCAAGGCACTGGACAGTTTAGAGTTTGCAATCGAGCTGGGGATTGGAATCGAGAGGGATGGAGGGCAGGGATGGGAGTGTGGCCAAAGGAACCGTCAAAGAGGAAGGTCTTGAGATGGGCCTTGAAGGAGGCAAGGGAGGGGACAAGGCGGAGAGATTCAGGGATGGAGTGGTACTTACATATTACCATTTCAATCAGAAAGTCCATCCAATTTGAACTGGGAGAAACTGGGAGACGTGTTTAGACAGAGAAACATGAGAGTTTTTTTTTAAAAAAAGAGAGGATCAGGATAAAACGAGCATGATATTCCTATAACTATCTAATTTTTCCTTTTGCCCAATCTTGTTTTCTATCTTCTTTCTGCATTCTTTCAACTTTTACCTCTTATTTTCATGTGGTTGTTTGTTCTTTGGTTTGTCTCTTTTTTATTTCAGGTGGTGCTTTCCTCTGTTTCCATCTCTTTCTGCAAAATACCCCTATGAACTTTGTACATAACTCTTCCTGGACTTTCCCCATTCCCTTCTCCCTGTTTCAAAGATTCAGACCCTTCTTCTGCCTCTATGCCCACAAGCACACCTTTAATAACTGATTGGAACAAAAGAATTTCTTTTTAGCCTGAAATAACAGCAAGAGAAGGAGGAGGAGCGGGCTGGAGACAGAAGACTATACTATTCTTCAATAACAATAACCACTTGCACTTATACTATCTAGGCCGTTCGCGTAGTTAAATGTTCACAGGATGTTTTAGATTGTTTTGCCTTCATATACAGTAATAGTCTCTCTGTCTTGTTACTCACATCACCTTGTTCAAAGTCCATCTCAAGTACCTACCGCTTTGACCGCTGGATCGGTCATCTTTTCCCTCCCCACCCCCAGCTTGGGTGCCAGGCTAGGATTATTAAGTGACTTGGGACATCCTCCCGGCGCGAAAGGTTTCTATAGAAATTTGTATTGTATATTTTTGTCTCTCTCTGCTTTGATCTCCCTGTGTTGTGTTCTTCAGTGTGGGCAGATATCTCACTCCTCAATCTCAGTCAGTGCTAATGTTGATCTCCTTGTTGAGTCTGGCCTTTGCGAGTCTGCTTTTCCCTGTCTCATTCACTATGAGCAAGCATTTATCCCAGGGATCACTAGCCTCTTGCCCACTGCTTGGCTGGGTAGCTTGCGGAAATATTCTCCGGTAGAGGAATAGAGGAGAGGTACTATGGCTGAGGAAACCGAGCTGTGTTGCGGTGATGCAATGTGTCTTTGTACCACTCTGGGGGGCCACTTGTTTCCAAGTCCATTAATTACACTCATGACCTGTATAACAAATGTTATTCTAATGGCAAAATACACACATAGATACATAGAGAGCTTTAGGGACCCTCAAGTTGGAAAGAGGCTAAAAATTAACAGCAGCGGATCTGAGAATACTTTGAGAATGGGGGTGGGGTGGGGGGCGGAAATAGAGTGGCCACAAGGCACTCGAGAAGCTGGTGACTTTAATAATGAATGACTCTCACGCCCACGCACCCACAAACATGGACACACACACACACAGAGTGACACAACTGTATACAAAGCTTACATGACCCATAATTATTGGGGATTAAACTCAAAGTTGCATTTCTCCGGTTCAGATAATGGTCACACATTTCTTCACTCATGTAGCCATGTTCACACATGAACCCCTCTGCCATCCACCACGTCCCCCACCCCCCCATCCCATCACCCACCTACCCACCGCTGACTTGATCAAAGCCTCACACCTCACATCCTGCCACCCGTCACTCTCTTTATAGTACGCCCGATAGAAAATAGAAGCTTGTAATCTTGACTGAGATTAGGACGTGTAGAAGTGGCACTGCAGTCCTGTGAGGATTAAGTGTTCAAAGGCTTAAATGTCCTGACATGATGCATTTCAGCAAGTGGCAGATGGCCACCAGCTTTGGCAAGGAATCAATGCCGTTAGCTCCAGTGGCCACCGATCTCCTCCTCCCTCTCCCACACCGCAACCCCAGGCTCTGGCTCCCTTTCCCATTGGTGAAACCCACTTCAGTGTGAATCTGAATTCCATCTCCCTGGCTGTTCAGTTCAAGGCTTGCCTCCACATCAGGATATGTGCCAGATAGACGGCATCAAATTACTGTACCTGTCCAATGCAGCCTCTGCCTTGTCAGCCAGAAGGAGAGAGCAGAGGGGATTGCAAAGCAGGCTACTTTCAGTGGCTTGAGAGTCTTTTCATTTGAAGCTGCTTTTAACACTTTGAACTCTGACCACTTTTCCGCTCAGTAAACGGCACATTCTCATCTTTAAGGCTGTGCAAATATTTCTCACGAAAAATCAACTTTTTTTTTAGCAAACCCAAACCCCAACTCATTTTCTAGTCTCATTGCACACTCAAAAGGAATGGGGCCCAGTCTTTTATCAGAGATAAATCATCTGGGTTACTTAAGTTTGTTGATTTTTCCAACCACTGCAAATCAACGTATATTTTCCCTCATGTAATAAGGTTGAAAAATGATCAGCCTGAAAACAAATGCCCAGAATGATGTGTATAAGTAGTGAAATCCAGATTCTGGTTAATATTCCTGTAAGGGTTTTGGAGTTTAGGTTTCAGCCTGGGTCAGTTGGTAGCACTCTCGCCTTTGAGTCAGAAGCTTATGGGTTCAAATCCTATATCGGGGATCTGGAGCTCATGATCTCAGCAGTGACGCACACTCCAGTGCAATGCTAGGGGAGTGCCGTATTGTTGGAGGTGCCATTCGTCAGCTGAAATGTTCAATATTCTCCTTACAACATTAAGCAATATATTGACTCTCTTCCGGTTGCTCTCCGGATTGCTTCATACCTCCCACTCCACATCTCTTCCCATCACTCTCCACGCTGCTTCTCTCGAGGTTAGAAGAGGCACAAGCCATGGAGAGAGACGGGAAGAGATAGAACGGGAGGTCAAGGAGCCATACATACACCTGACAGCCGCCGTGAGGGAATCCCCCACCCCCCACTCCGGCCTTATTACCTCTGCTTCTGACTCAGAGGCAAGCAATGGTGCTACCAACTGAGCCAGGCTGACACTGAGCACATTTACCTGTTCATCAAGTGGATGTTACAGATCCCACAGCATGATTTGAAGAGAGAAGGGAGTTTCACACGGTGTCCTGCCCGATAAACTGCCAGCTAAAATTGATTATTCCCTCAGGGCTACTAGTGGACCCTTGCTATGGGTAAAAATAGCTGCTTGCTTTTGCCTACGCAAACAGTCACTACACTAGACAGTCATTACTGTGAAGCACGTACGACATTTTGATGTGACAAGAGGCTATAAAAATGCAATTTATTTTCTGCCTTATTAGAATCTGACCCAGCAGAGGTCTGTATTGATCAGTACAGAACCAGAAAGCTAGATGGGAGGTGAGAGAGGGGGAGCTCTCACAACCTTGATTCTAATTCCACCAATCTGTAGATTGGTGCACGTTAGGATTTACTGCTGTTGCGTAAATGGTCCTTCTGTCATAGCTCATAGCTCACCGCTGACAAGGGCTGAAACAGATGACGGCAGCCAGTGGGTGAATTACACACAGCTCTTTGATGTTCTGCTGCGATAAAACCAAATCGTCCTCTCACTGGTGGCCGACCATTCAGTGGGCACCTGGGAATTGTACTCGGTGGACAGCAGTAATGTGATAAAACGCCGCTGAATATTCAGCAAACAAGGGAACCTGAGGAAGCCTGTTCAGGGAAGGAATCTGCAGAAACGTGCAAATGACAGCCATTTATTTTTATGAAAATCAGAGACCCTTGAGTTTTCAGGTTTTAGGTAGCAAGGAATCAGAAGCTCCGTGCAATAATGTACTTGGTGCAATATTAGAAATATTAAAAAGAAAAATGAATGTACATTAGATATATGTATGCTTTTTTGGACTACCAAAAATAGTGGTTGATATAGGATCCATAAATTCATAAATCTGCTTCTCGCCCACAAAATACACAATCAATCCACTTTAGATTCAGTGAAGCCCTTTAAGATGCCTCAAAGATATGACAAGGCTCTATATCAAATGCAAGGATTATTATTATTAAAAGCTTATAAACGAGAATTGGGCAAATATATCATCTTTTGTTACACAATATATCATGTAATCCTTGCATTTGATATTGTGCTTTATCGCACTGAAGAAACATCTCAAAGCGCTTCACAGGATTTATTGTATAGAGTAGGGACTATGTATTTGTAGTTGAATGCAGCAGTCAGTTTAAACAGTGAATGGCCAACGCACAAACAGCGAATGACAAATTTTATCTGGGGGATTGTTGGCCAGGACACTAGGAGAATCTCCCTTCTCTTTTTGAATAGTGTCATGGGAGCTTTAACGACCACACGAATATGTAGACAGGACTTGGTTTAACATCTCAACCGAAGGGCAGCACCTCTGACAATTCAGTACACCCCCAGCATTGCATTGGAGTGTCAGCCTAAACTGTGAGTTCAAAATCCCGACGTGGGACTTGAACGCACAATCTTTCAACTCACAGGTGAGAGTGAGCCAGGTTGATACCCTTTAAAAAATGAAAAGTATGAAAGTTATGGGGAAAGGGTAGGGGAATGGAACAGTTCTTTCAAAGAGCCCACACAGAAACACAATAGGCCAAATGGCCTCTTTATGTGCTGTAAGATTCTATGATTGACATCCATTCTCATAACCTACCATTGAACATGAACCAAAGTATTCCTGGTCCAATACAGTAGATATTAACGATACGTTTGACAACAGATACAATTTTGCCCTGAAGTACTTCTCAAAAAAAAACACCTTACATATATATACTGTACTTTCAATTCCTACTTCACGAGATTAAACATAACCGTCTACAAACTCAGTTCGCTGAGGTAGTCAGGCAGTTTTCTAACTCATTGAACAACTTGATCTATTTCCTCTTTCCAACCTCCGTCCTGGATTTATGGGTGTTGCCAGTGTCACTGTCAGGAAGTGGGTAAGAGCAGCTCAACAGGGACTTCCTGCCCAATAATCCCCCACCCTCCCACCCCCAACCCCGGCCTCCGAGGGAGATATATGACATGGCTTTCACTTGCCATCTCCCTCTTCTTTTGAAATATCCTGAAATGTCCTCTCAGTGTGAGCGAGTTCTATTCAGCAAAGTAGATATGGAGTTGACCCATGGAACAGCTGTGGGCCTCTTTTCTCATTATAATAGATGTGGGATCCATTATACATAATTTGCTAGAATCAGCAAACATTTTATTACATATTATAATAGTACTTACCCTTTTAAACACATATTGAACAGATGGCTAGTTTAGCGATCGGCACCGATGGATCTTTTAGTCTTAAGCCTTGTGCAATTGTGCACTTTGTTCCGCTGGTAACTCACCCTAGTGACCTTTCATCTTGGGAGTTCAGTAAGTATTGAATAGGTGCGAAATTGTCCACTTCCCAAACTCAGCACACACATCTTCACCAAGCGAGGTTGAGATTGTGAATTTGGTGCTAATACAGCAGTGCCACAGGACATGCTGTGGTGCTGCACACTCTTGGAACTAAGTTGAGCCTTTGCCAGAATCAATGAATCAGAGAAAAGATCCTTATCGCCAGTGTAAAGAAGCTTTTTTGAATGTCAAATGTATGATTCCCAACAATCTTCCCAGTAGATAATCTCCAGACCTGATTTACACACTTGTACAAGTGCAGTGTTGCCAGAGCGCTGCAGCTCTTAACATCAACACCACCAATTTAACAGTAAAGTCTTAGCAACAGACGCTATATGTAGAAAGTTGATTTCCAACAAAAATGCACAAGTCATCTAATTTTCCTGGAAACGCCACTCAGGATTCGTATGTACTGTAATTGGAGGATCTGGGTGGGGTTGCACACTAGAATCTTGTGCATCCTTCAGAGTTTGAGTCATTATGAGGTTGTTGAGAATGATGCATTGAAATTGCTGGGTAAGAATGCATCTGCTTGCACTGTGTACCATCACTGAGTTATAGCCATATGTAAATACCAGTGAATGGATCGCTGCAATAAAATCCAAATTACTTTAAATCTGGCAGAAACAGCGGGAGGAAATAGTTATTAAATGGACTAGATTAAGTTGTTCAGTGGTTACAACATTGGCCCTTTCACCTCAGGGTCCTGATTTTGAGTCTAGTCCAGGCAGATAGACTGATGGTGGGTTTAGTTTGTGCCTCTGGCATCAGGTTTGGCAGGACAGAAATAGTGGTGCTGTCAATCCCACTAGTCACACGATAAATATATTCAGGGACAACTCTTCCTGCATCCGCTGAGTTTAGCTTAATGTCTGCACTGGCTCTGCTCTTCCCCTTCTGCGCCTTCCATGAGTTCCTGCCCCGGACATTCAGCGTATTGTTACGATGTAGTGGGTAGGATGAAGTCACCTATGTTGCAGCAGCGTCACCTATGCTGTGTGATGACATCATCTGTTGGCCACATACACTTTTGTACGTTTGGTGGGGCTCATGTAGGACTGGGCTAAAGGCAAAATAGTAGTACATCAATTGGTGTATGGAGGAGGCTTGACAGGCCACCTGACCAACTCCTAAATTCGCACGTTCCAGTTTGCACTCATTGTACACACTGCACAACTCACTTTTACACAGTGTCTTTGTACACAGTGTCTTTCTCGCACAGGGAGGGGGAGAGACGGAAGGACAAGGAGGTGGAAGAGAATTAAACCGCTTAATTTATCTAATCGCCGAAAGTGGAATTTGTGATAATCTCCCCAGTTTGGATGCATCAGATAAATACATTTGTTCAGCCAATAAAATGGGTTGTTATGACAGCTAATCTTGATGTTGGAAAGTGTTTGAATTGGGACCTGACTGAAATGTCCATGTGAGGCGTGGGGTTTGCAAGACCATTGCCAAGCCACTCTGTCACGTCTTGTTGTCAGCAGAACTTGGGCCCTGTATACAGATTTGGAGTCCTGTAGCTCAGTGGTTAGAGCACTCGCTTTGCAAGCGAGAGACCTGAGTTCAATTCCTGGCAGGGCGAAACCTTGGGCAAGTTTCCTTACTCCACACGCCTAATAATAATCCCTCCAAAACCATAAACAATAATAAAATTGGTCATTTTCAATCTACGACTGTTTGTGGGACATTGCTGTGTGCAATTGGCTGCCGCGTTTGCCCACAAATATACAGTCAATTCACTTTACAGTGTGTTCTGTGAAGCGCTTTGGGACGTCCTCCCGACGTGAAAAGCGCTATATCAAATGCAAGGATTATTATTATTATTATAGATATTGTTTTTAATATATAAAAATGCTACTGTATCAACTAGTTAGATATCCAGAATCAACTGGTTGTCAAATCTCCTTGTGCCTGGCTTTGGAATATATGGCATTAAAGTGCAATAACTAGACAACAATAGGTTAGTTGCAAGTTGAACCCCCACCCCTTTGTCAATGAGCCCATTTTTGCTGTGCATTTAGGCGTCATCTCTCAAGTTCACAAAATACCCAGACATTTCTCGTAGCATTTTCTCATTTACTTACTGAGCCCCTCCTCCACAATGCCTTCTCCTCCCCCTTCCTACCACCTTCCCCAGTCCCAACCCCCCCCCCCCCCCCCCCCCACATACATACACACCCCACTACCCAGCAAACAAAAAACAAAACAAAGTAGTTATTTCTTTATCTGGTGAGGCAAAGAATTCGCATTTGATTTCTGATAGCTTTTAGTGACATAATTTTGTGCAAGGGGAAAAAAGTCAAATCGCCTTTGAGGCGAACCATTTTGCTTTAAAGACGTGAACTAGAGTTCCAATTTCACAGATTAACCTCACAATAAGAGGTCATCGTCACTGGCCGCCCATCACATTAACATCCCCCCAGTGCAAAAGCCCACCCGTTTGGTGTGCTTTAGCGACTGCCTCTAACGCAGTGCATTTGCAGCTCTCACCGGCCTGACCTTTGTCCAGCCGCTCTAATGTGAGGAGGTCTAACAGGTTTTGTTCCTCCACACTGCTGCATCCAACCGCAGGAATGCACCCAAAGAAATGCCTCGCTGTGCAAACTGGATCAAACAAGTTCAGGGCAGTGCTGTGGCTTGTACAGACGATCAGGATTTGTGCTGCTTGTAGCTGCTAGCTTCAAACAACTGCTGCAGCTGCTTTCCAAGTCAGGGTCTGATGAAAGGCCAAGCTCAGTGTTTTATGTGGAATCGCTGAGGTGAACGTTAGCTACCGAGTCACGTGCTGTAGCATGTTCCCAGTGCTGGCGAACACAGGAATCGCTGCATGTACTTTCTCGGGGCTCACATAGCGTCACAGTGTATAACCAAACATTCTTTACAAACTCCCACCAACAAAACAGAAACGTCTCTGCCACTGGACAGGCTTTTGACGCTGTCCTGGTATCATGAATAGTTACCCATTTATGGTTACTTCTACATCTCTGTACCGCGATGCTATCAGGCACTTTGCGGCCCCTTCATTTCAAATTTTGAACAAGTTTTCAAAGCAAAACGCTGCAATGTGCTGCTCCGACCAGTCTTGCCAAAGGGAGCTGAGGCAGGAGCAGTTTTTTTCCAGCAGTTTGAGGAATTTTGTGTCCTGAATACAGTGTCAGACTTCTCTATATCTTACTCCCTTCAACCTCCTGTCCTGGCGCATCAGTTTTATTTCACCCATGCATTATCCAAAACTCAAGAGAGAACTGCACCCAGAGAGAGAGAGAGAGAGAGAGAGAGAAGGGAATAAATGACAGGATCTGTCCCAGAAAGTAGATCTGGAATCATGGAAATTTACAGCACAGAAAGAGCCATTCAGCGCGTCGAGTCTGCACCGGCTCTCAGAGCAAGGTGTTCATTCATTCCCACTGCCATGCCCTATCCCCATACCCCATTCCTCCTGCCACATCCTGGTGCAGGCAGCGAGGTCGAGAGCTGAGGGCTGAACTATATCAGTCCATCTGGCAGAAAGTGGAAGAAGGGCTGTAACAGGCACCATGGGGGTTGGGGAGGAGTGTAGATAAAGCACTTGTTGGAGTGGAAGAAACAAAGGTCAAATGTGTAACTTACTAGCAAACAAAATAGTGACCACTCACTCAAAAGCCAATGATGATAAGGCACGGGATGATTCACTTGAGAAAGCCGAGGGCTGTCCTTCACGACCGTAAGAAAATAGGCAGTGTGGAAAGGTCTGATCAGAAAATGAAACCCTACAGTGCCATTTATAGAATATGGAATCATAGTTTGATACAAAACAAACAAAGCAGACACATAGTGCATGTTGTTTACTGAGTCTCTGAAACTCTGGAACATTCTCCTATCCTTCCGCCTTGCCCCCTCCTTCCCCATCTTCAGATCGCACTTGAAAACTTTCCTCTTCAACTGTGCCTACGGTCACCTCCCCCCGGCTTGATGTCTTGCTCCGCCACTGGCGAGCGCTCTGGGATGTTACTCTGCACGGGGCCGCTATATAAATGCAAGTTGTCACCACCGAGAGAGAACCTTTCACTCATTTCTGATGACTTCAGATCTCAACAATTGCAAATCCTCAGTTGCTAGCACTCTTTCTGGCCTCTGAGTCAGAAGGTTGTGGCGTTCAAGTCCAACATAGTCGAAGCTGACATAGAAGCGGTGTAAAAGCGGCGGAGATTTGGAATATGTCAACGTCTCCAGTTTAGCAGGGCTCTTCACATCTCAGGAACTGCAGTATAAAAGCTGTATTGTAGTTGAAGGCACTTATCACCATGCAACTGCACAAGTACGCCAGTGCCAGAAAGTTGCAATGTGACCCTAATATAATTGAAAATATGATTTTTTTTGTTGCATATTGGGCGGCGGTGGTGATACTGAGCAGGGAGTTTCCCAGGCTCCACCCTCTAACAGGTCTTCTGGCCCTGTGCCTCGGCCCACCCAACTGGTACAAGGCAGCAGTGTTGGTCTCTCTGTCTTATTTTTCAATGCAAGAGTGCAAACACGTTAAAATGGAAAGGTAGAAAGAGCAACACTATAATAGGTAAGATGCAGACCTTGCAGATCCATCCAACCCTACCTCTTTCCATTACAGGAACAGTTCCTCGCCAAACTCCATTGGCTCCCAGCAGATTGATTTCAGGGTCCTCAGCCTTACCTCAAAAGCCCTTCATGCCCTAGCACCTCATTATCTCTTCTCCTACTCCACTCCTCTGCTCACTCTCTCTGCTTAGCAAATTCATGTTTGCTGTGCAACCTCTGCCCTCTCCCTCCATTGTGGAAGTCTTCAGATTCTACACGTCTAACCTTAATAACACCCTCCCTCTCTCCTGTCCTGCCCCTCTCTTATCTACCTTTAATTTCCAACTTTTGGCAACCTCTCCCTTCAACCATGCCTATGGCCATGTTGTTGTTGAAGGATGCAGACTTGCTGGGAAAGGAATGGGAGTCATGCAGATTCGAGGAGGGGATCATATGGATCCAAAATATGAGCAAAGGGATCTCCGCAATGTGGAATCTAATGCACAGAGATGGTGGGTGGGGAGTGGGTGGATGTGGAGAGGTTCTGGGAGGCATAGGAGGCGTGAAGAAAAGGCATTGAGTAGGGCTGAAGGAGTTAATACTCTGTAGCTTTAAATCTGCTGTTTTCAAAATGATAACATAACATTAGTAACTCTTTAAGAATAATTCAAGATCACAAGAGAGGATCAGAAGAGATCAAGTCGTCTTTAAGCCGACTTGATCTCTTCCTTCCACTACCAACCACACCCTCTTTCCATTACAGCACCAAGCACAGTTGGATCTCACACTTCACTGCACACAAATGAATAAAGTATCTTGAAAGTGGTAATAATAATCTATAGTGAAGGCTGCTTCAGTACACCTGATCTTGCAATAGATTATAGAATCGAGTTGTTATGATCTGGAATACACTGTCTGAAAGGATGGTGGAACCACATTCAATAATAACTTTCAAAACGGAATTGGATGTATACTTGAAAAGGAAAAAAATTGTAAGCCTATGGGGAAAGAGCAGGCGAGTGGGTCTAGTTGGATAGTTCTTTCAAAAAGCCGGCACAGGCACAATGAGCCAAATGGCCTCCCGTGCTGTGGGATTCTATGAGGGGAAAATGCAATATTCCTAAATACAGGGTAATTAAGGAATGGAATGTATTTAGAAATCATTCCCCTTCTGCCCCCTCCCCTCCCCGTGGGTGAGATGGAGAAACATGAAGTAAGTAATTGACAGCAGCCTGGAATGAATGGTGTTAGATGTCATCTGCTTCAACTTGCTGCAGAATATCAGTGAACAAATAACAGTGCAGAAGAGCCTTCTAGAAGAGCTTTTGTTCCCCTTTCCTCCTTGGGTGGGAATGATGAAACAATATTGGCTCCAAACATCTGCACAGTCAATCACCCCCTCCCTCCACTGTCCCACTACCAGTGGGGTTTGTCTGAAATGTCCTTTCAACCTGACATATCTGAGCAGTGACTGAATTACAGTGAAGCTGGGATTTTGAGGTTGGCTCACTCCCAGGTGGGGAAAGGCACTAACACATCTGCTCCAACTCCGCACCAAAGTATTTTGAGATGGTTTGATGTCATAGATGCTATAAAAATGCAAGTTCTTCCTTCCATTTAGTGTGTCTTACAAAGAGGGTAGAATTCTTGTAATCGACCAGACTTGTGTCAAAAATGATATAATCATTTGTCCTTCTACATTAGCTCCTAGGTAGGAAACATTATTGTTAAGAATAACTAATAACCAATTCACAGAACTGTCAAGTGTAGTTAATAGACAGCCAATATGCAGCAGCAATGTCCTACAAACAACCATGAAGTGTAGAACTAATTTTATGTGGGTGATTTTTGATCAGGGCAGAGCGCTTTTTGTAGGATCTTTAACATCCACCTAAACATCCACCCAGCTCCCCATCGGTCAGAAAGTTTGTCCAGTGGGTGGTTGAACCCATGTACTGGAAAGGTATTGTCACTCATCCATCCCTGTTTTCCCCTACCCATCTGCTCAGGCCCAGCTGTAATGTACGGTCTCTTAATCCCGGGGGTCAGATAGCTTGTCAATAAGGTATGAAGAGTCACTGAGCAAATGAAGGTTTTGCTATTAAGAGCAAGTAGCGCCCATCCAATTCTCCCCCAGGACGATCCCAATAGGGAGCCAAAGGCCTTCAAGAAAGGAGGAGAGAAATTGGAGTGGGGTGGGAGTACAGGGGGGGCAAGAATGTTGAAGAATGTGGATAGTTTGCATTGTGAGTTTGGTGCTGTCCTGCAAACACATTCCAAGCTCTGGGAGATTCCACGCATGGCTGCAGTATCTCTCGTATTTGACGAATCCAGTCAATTCTGCACGTTCCCTTTCCAGCCTCCTTAAAGATGACCTGCTGCTGAGAGTACACGGCGTTGGATTGGTTTGATTAATGGACATATGCCCAGAAAGCCTGCAGCCCCAGTGTTGGAATCCGAACCCAGGCTTAACAAAATCATACATACATTTTAGGAGTTGGACGTCTCTCAAGCTCTCTCGTGAATGAGACTTCTTTGTAACTGTGCGGTGCGTGCGGGCTGTAACAGCCCTGTGCACGGTACAGATGATTACTAAGTTTACAGGAAACTCTCCAAACTTAAGATCAGAAAAGCAGGAACCCAAAAAACCCCAAACCGACGCAGCTGTGACCAGGAAACGTTCAAAGTCATCGAAAGGTCATATACAGTCTCTGTTGTGTTTGAATACAGAATGTGTTACAGGAGCAATGGTTCAGTGTGGTGTGAGTACGCTCCCGTCATAAAGTGTTACCTTTTGCTTATTTTCATATGGCATGAAGCACTGTACAGCAGATCCTATTAATAATTAACCATAAACAAACCATAGCACCGTTCCTGTCAAGTGCCACTGCTCTTCTGTGATTTATTACTGTGTGTGTATCTGTGCGTGCATGCGTACGTGTATGTGTGTATGTGTTACAGTAACTGACAAAGGTCAGTCCACAGGCACTAGTCCTGCTGCAGAACAGTTGGTTGATCGCTTTAACCCATTTGGTTCTGACCTCATCTGCACTCTGTGTGTGTGTTCAGCAACTAGGACGTCCTCCCGACGTGAAGGGCGCTATACAAATGTAATTTGTTGCTGTGTGTGTGTGAGAGATGGAGCCATCGACCATCCTGACTCATTCTTTCTGACTCGTAACTCCACTGTTTGAAAACTAACTTGTGTCGTTAGGACTCATACAAAGATCTAGGGTGGGAATTTCACCCAAGTCTGTTCCATAGGAGCACGGCTCTCCCATCACCAGTAGGACAGCAACAGTTCCCGTTTCCACCATGTCAGGTGGAATCACTTCACTTCAGTTTATTTCACTCCCGGGATCTACCAATACCCTCACTAAAACCTCCAGCTCCAGCTGCTTGGTCTACAACTAAAAAAAACCTTCATAACTTAGCAGTGAAAAAATGTGACAGTTCATCAGACTTTCAATGTGATAATTATCTCTTATGAAATGCTGCATTTTTCAGGCTTGTAGGCACAGAGTGAATGAGGATGGTTCAAGCCTCTACACCAATGTCCTTCAATCAAGAGCAAATTATATTGTGCTTTTTAAGTGTCAGCTTGGCTCAGCTGGTAGTGCTGTCACCTATGGGTCACAAGGTAGAGTGTTGATCTTTCGATGTTGACTTCCTCTTACCATTGTGAAGCAGAATTCACCCAACGTTGAATTGTTCATGCAGTAATAGGGATAATAATAGTAATCCTTGCATTTGATATAGCACCTTATCACGTCATTGAGACATCTCATAGTGCTTCACAGAATATATTGTAAGGTGGATGGGTGTGTATTTTGAGGGCGAATGCAACAGCATATCATCAATGGGTTAAAACCCACTTGATTCACAACCAATACCTTCAATAAACCTGATACGGAATGGGAGTTGGGATTAAACCCTAATCCTAGCTCCTATTCCCTAACAGTGGCTGAATGATCCAACTCTCTGTGAATTCTGCTTCACGATTATTGGAAGGGCTGACATCAAAAGGCTGTTTTTGAGATGTTTCAGCGTTATAGGCACTTATACTAAATTCAAGGATTGTGTAACTCACTCTCGAGCTATATACTGCTCCTCTAGTAGGCAGCCTTAGATACGGGACAAAAAGGATAGTCCTATTGTATTGCTACAGTAACTGGATCAGCGCAACGCTCAACATTGAATTCAAGCAATACATTTATTCTTCCCATCTGTGATTTATACTATATATCCAAAATATATGAATAAAAAAATTGGTCATTCACACAATGGTGTTTATTGGACATTGCTGTCTAAATTGGCTGCCATGTTCACCCATGAAATACACATTATATTACACTTTACAGTATATCCTGTGAAGTCCTTTGAGAAACCTCAATGACGTGATAATGCATTATATCAAATGCAAGGAATATCATGAAGGAAATGGGATGCAGCGATTGGCATTCCTTTCCCATCTGGGCTTATTTTCACGAAAACTGTGGAAATAGCAGTGGCTGCATTGATTCCAACAATCCACTCCCTGCAGATAATAATAATAATTCTTACATTTGATATAGCTCCTTATCACATCTTACTCAAATCACAAAATGACTGCTCCTGGCGATGGATGTCTGTTCTGTATGGAAGCTTGGTGAAATAGCTCAGCTCTTCCTCATGCTCTTCAGGTGAAGCTGCTGCATTCCCTTTTTGAGGGAAAACAACTTTTTAGGAAAGAAATTGAAGAAATCCTGGAATGTTTCAAGCAGCCACCTAAAGAACAATGATCGTTTTCCTCATCAGACTGACACAGTAGATGTGGGTTAAAGCCCCAGTTTGAGTCTTTGAGCTCATTGCCTAGGCTGACACTCCTATTGCAGTGCCAGAAAGGGCTACATTGTCTGAGGATGAATGTGTGTTAAATGTCCTGTCTTCCTGTTCTGGCATTATTTGAAAAGAGAAAGGGTTGGAGAAAAAATTGCAACAATACTTTGATAATGTTTCCGTTATTTTGCTCATCTTCTCTCAACTTTGTGTCCATGATGTCTCCTGGTTGATACCGTCAGGTGTTACAGATAATACAGATAATGTGAGGAGGGGGAGATGATGTTGACACATATCAAGGCGAAAGCCCTTGGCTATGCTTAGCAGGCAGATTACCCTGAAAAGGGCCCCTACTATCTCATCGCTGGAGGCTTGGCTGAAGTTTGAAGCATTGACTTCTGGTGAACTTTGCTGTCCTGTTGCTAACGTGCGCTGGAACTCACCCATGTTTACCACTTTGATTGTATCAGTTTTAACAACCTGGTCAACTGAATGACATGTAGTCGAGGTTGTTTTAAGAGCTTGGGAAAAAACGAAGATGTGAGCAGTGCCACTGAGGTGAATTGTAGGGCCCCTCCTTACTGCCCTGGCTGAGATCAGGTAGACTGGCACCGACTAGGAATCAAACCTTCCAGACAGTGATATAATAATAATCCTTGCCTTTAATATAGCGCCTTATGTCTCATTTTCACAATTGGCTTTACCAACTGAGTCATTGGGGAGCATCGCAGAGATTGTACACTACAATTACTGTGCACTTCATTGTCCATTCAGTGTACTGTATACATCGTGTGTCATGATGTCAGACATTAATGGGATTTTCCGTTATAGTTGCTAATCGCCAAAGGCACTATGTATAACGCTGAATTTCACTTATATACCTCACACCCAATCCATCTGAAACCATCAGTCACGCATTCGTCACCTCCCACTTCAAATTTTCCAATTTTTTGTCAAAACACCAGAAACAGCTACAGACGTTCACAGACTAGGCTTGCACATTACGTAAAGAGTGTCTGCTTGGTTAAGGTACAGGATGTATGTCCACGGAACCATAATCTAGCATTGGAGATGTAGAGGAAGGTAAAAAGGTTTAGAAAGTGCATTAAAATTGACTGCTATATTGTTCCACAGGCTGGTCAGTCTCTCACCAAAATTGCATCCAAGTGTTATCTGTATGTGAGCCAGAACAGTCAGTGTGCAAATGTAATAGTATGAGTGTGTGTGTGTGTGAGAGGGGAAGGGATCACAGTTGAGCCAAATCCTTTCGTTCCCTGATATCCACATTTTGCATGGGACACATGTAATAGCTTTTAGAAGCAGAATCCTGGCTGAATTTTCTCCTTCGAGGCCCAGTGTAGCAGCCCACAGCTATTGGCAGGGGTTGAAACCTGTGACCGTTGTCATCTATCTGTCTTGTGTTGTCTCACGCTGAGGTATCAGAGGAGTTTAGGGTTTTCTTTCTAAGAGATCTGCCATTCTCAATCTACATGATCCCAAGACAAGACTCCAAAACATGGATGTTTCTTAATTTCGATCAGGAATTCTCTTTGACGTTCATTCTCCTCCACCCCCCCACCCACCCACACCCCTCCCCCCTCACCTCCAAAGGACAGTATGCCCAACACAGTTCAATGAATCCAAAAGGAGATTACTATTGATCTTTGCACAAAATGCTAAATACACCGAACATTGTAGACGGAAAGAGCCCCAAATCAGTAATGTTAATTTTCATGCTGATTTATGGTAAATCAGTACATTATGAATAATATTAACAAATCACTTTGCAAAGATCCAAGCTTGGCTGGAAGATTTCAATGTGCTTCAGGAAATGGGAAAGAAGCTAATCTTTTATTTATGCAGTTTCACTCCTCTTATCATTTCTCCCTGCTCTGACATGGGGAGTTCAGAGTGCCAGTATGATTTAATGTGCCCAAAATCTCATTCGGAGATCCAAATATTCAGCATCACCTTGTCTGGAAATGTTGTTGCATATAACGATGTGTCGAATTCTCTGCGCACAAACTGGCCTGTTTTTTTTTCCCCCCTGCTTTTCTCACTCCGACTATTGTCTGATAAGAAGTTATCACAACCTAGCTGCATTCCTTCACTTGGCAAACATGCTCCTCAGATAAATAGAGATCATGTGTGTTGTGTATGTTTTCTTCCTCCCCTCCGAATAGGAAAAATTGCTGATGGCAATGCAGATCATGAAAATACATGTATCTGGGAAGTAACAGTCCAGGTGAGAATTAACAAGATTGACAGATGTGTATTAACTGATAAGAACATTATGCAAAAAAANTGGAAATCAGTGATACAAGCAGTTGGTTGAAATATGGAAATTTATGAAATCATCCACATATTTTAGCTGCTTTTATTTAGGAGGTTTTTCTTTTAGGAGATGGGGGAGAGCAACCGGGAGTTGCTGGTACTGTTCGATGTTATACCACGGCGTACTGGACAGGAAAATGCCTGGTTCAAACCGTGGTCCGTGCTGGGTTAGCTGATTTTAGATGGGGCAGTGTTTGGGGGCAATGCGTTGGCAGACTCCCTTCCTCAATCTCTCTACTTTGCTCCCTCTTTGTCCGGCTTCAGATTGCACGAAGACTTTCCTCTTCGACCGTGCCTAGGGTCATCTCCCCTTTCTCCCCGGCTCGGCGTCAAGCTCTACCATTGTTAAGCTCTCCGAGACACTACCCCACATGAAGGGCGCTATGTAAATGCAAGTTGTTGTTGGGAAAGCTATCACTGAGAACAGAATGAGGACCACCTGTGTGATGTCCACCTGCCAGCCGCACCCACACAAGATAAACAGCAGGTAATTGGGTAAGAGTTGTAGTGCACGGCTGGTACCCATGAAATCGTATAATAACCATCCTTACAATTGGTATATCCCGTCGAATCAGCCTTTTGAGGAGCAGAGGAAGCAAAATTATTTTTTAAATTGTGATTTGCCGGGGTCAAATGTTAATAATATTCCTTACATTTGATACAGCACCTTAGGAGGACGTCTCAGAATGCTTCACAGGGTATACTGTACGGTGACAAAAATCTCATCTCTTTACTTAACACAAATGCTTGATGAGGGATGTTGTGCTTAAACCTAAACCACTGGCAGTAAGTCACATGTTAATCAGATTTCCATCCAATGCCATAGCAGCGAACAGTTCCAGTAATTGTGAGGACACTGCGGCGGAGAGATTAAAAAAGGGACAAACCAGCAGAGTATTGTCCTTTAAAGAGCGGCAAATTCATTAGTCATTCATTTGCACAGCAAGTACCTTCCTCTGCCCATTCACCCAGCTATTACTCGCCACTGAAAAGTCACAAAACCCTGTCATTACTGAAATCAATCACTGAGGGGCCCACAGAGCAGCCCTGCAGTCTTGCGTTTACTGTGTTAAGGAGCTCATGATGACTCTTCTCTCTCTCTTTCTCTCTCTTTGTGCCCCTCGGCATCCTCCCTTTTCTCTCTCCCAGTTCTCTCAGTACTCTCTCTCACTCTCTCTCGCTTCTATTCCCTTTTTCTTTCTCTCACGTTGTGCCCCTCAATATCTTCCCTCCTCTCTCTCTCTCTCTCTCTCTCCCCCAGAGCCCTCCCTCTCTCTCCCTGTACCCCACACCCCCCGCCCTCTCAGTCGCATGCTTTTGTTCTCTTTTTTCTCCTTCTCTCACGTTGTGCCCCTCAGTATCTTTCCGTTCTCTCTCTTGCTCTGTCTTGCAGTGTCCTCAGTATTCTCCCGCTCTCGTTTTCTTCTCTCTGACTTTCTGTCTCTCACTCTGCCCCTTATTATCTTCTGTTACAAAATGCTTTAAGACGACCTCCTGATGTGAAACGTATTATATAAATGTCAATTGTTGTAAAATTGTTTATTCTCTCTCTCTCACATTATGCCTCTCTCACTGACTCTCTCACTGTCTCCCCATACTGTCTCTCCTCTCTGTCTGCTCACTGTCTCTGTCACTATCTATCTCACCTGCCTCTCTCTTACTTTTTCTCTCTCTCTGTCTCTCCTAATGTCTTTCTCGCTGGTTCCCCTCTCAGTCTGTCTCTCACTCTCTCTCCCGGTTCCTTCAGTACTCTCTCCCACTCTCTTTCGCTTCCATACCCTTTTTCTTTCTCTCACGTTGTGCCCCTCAATATCTTCCCGCCTCCTTCTCTTTCTCTCTCCCAGTCTCTTTCTCTCTCTCGCTGTCTCTCCTCGCCGTGCCTAGGTAATTAATGTAGCAGCTGCGCAGTTTCTGAGGAGTTGGCTGTAACTCTGAAATCTGTGGTGCATGAGCTCTGAACTTTGTAAACGTTTCTCTGGGCCTGTTAACCTTTGGCCTCACCAAAAATTCCTCCTCAGTTGTAACCACGTCATGAATCCTGTGGGAGAGCAGGTATAAGAGTACATATAAAAGAGCACTGTAATGACGTGTCTAAAAGAGCCTGGTAGCTCTCTTGAGTCAGAAGGTTCAAGCACAACATCAGGGACTAAGCTCATAATCTAGTCTGACACTCCAGTACAGTGCTGGTGTGGGCGAAGGGTGGGGGACACTGCATTTGCAGAGGTATCGCTTTTCAGATGAGATGTTAAACCGAGGTTCCATCTGCTTGTTCAGGTGGATGTTAAAGATCCCCATGTTCAAAAAGAGAAGGGAGTTTCTCCTCGTGTCCTGACCAGCAATCCTTTCAGATAAAAAATTGGTCATTCTCTTCATGGCTGTTTGTGGGACATTGCCACGCACAAATTGGCTGCCATGTTTCCCCAAACATGCGTGGTCACTACATTTCATAGAAAACTCTGAAGCGCTTTGAGACATTTTGACATAAATAGGTGACTTATCAAATGCAGATATTATTTTTATTATTACTGATTTATCAGTTATTCCTGGCTGCGTTGGTGGATACATAAAATTGTCTTGAACATAGTGCAGTAATCCTGGCTTACTATTACTGTGAAACACCTCCAACGCAGATTCTGTGCTTTATTTTAAAGCACCACTGTTTAGCACGGAGCTTCTTACAATCCATAAAGTTTAATGAGTCTGGTTTATTCCGAGGTGTTTTATTCCAGTCACGATGCAGACAGCAAGCGATAGGGAAAGCTGAGATATGATCTGCAGCGAGCGCTGCCAGCAGCCTGCAAAGGGAGCGATGCCTCCGCTCACGGACTCGCAGGGGATTGTTCTCTAGTTGTTGGCAAATATACTGTCTTTTGGCAGAGAGCTTGCACACTGGGAAATCGCTTCACACTCCCTCCAGCAAGAGTTGATACCTTTACCACTAGAGGAGAATAGCAATAATAGTCCTTACATTTGGTGTAGTCTCTCGTGTCAGGAACACGTCTCAGAGAGCTTCGCAGGATTCGCTGTAAACCCCGAAATGGGCGTGCTCGAAATCCCACTCTCAAAGAGTTAAGTCTCTTTGATACCCGATTTGGCTCAAAAACCACATGGTGCAATAATTGTGGAATATTCGTTGCTAATTCAGTCTTAACATTAAACCCACTTTTACAGCAATTCTTAAAAGTAACCATTTTCGAAATTACACTAATGCGGTAAAGCGACTGTTTTATCTTGGCAAATATCTTATGCACAGCAAAGTCCCACAAACAGCCGTGAAGCAACCGACCAGTTCATGTGGAGGATTGCTGTCTATGATGTGAGGGCAAACTACAGTGCAGTGTTTCTTTTTATTGCCCACCTGAACGGAGCAGCCCGGATCTCAGTTTAACATCTCACCTTAAAAACTTGCATTAAAGACAATTCAATGCTCCTCTCTCTTATCCCCCCCACCCCCAACTCCGTCAACAAAAAAAAACAAAGCCTGAATTAGAAAACCTGAGCTGAGTAGAAGAGCCAGTCAGCCAGCCTCTCTGGAACTGCCGACAATATCCGACCGATTTCTTACTCAACCGCAACAGCGCTGTTCCGCTGTTGTAAAGTGATTCCGTACCTAAATAAACTCCTGTTCGTGTGGTGACTTAACATGTTTTTAAATCAAATGCAATTGACACAATAAAAACCCACAACCATGGTTTTAAGTTTCCTAATTGCTGGATATTTTAGTGGTCGAAAGTATTCAAAAATGCAGTTCCCGAGGGTTTCAGTTGAGACCAATTAGCAGCAGTGTACCACTGAAGTGCTTATCAAAACACGGGAGACCTTTCTGTGATTATCGCTTCACAACGTACCCCTTGTTGGTTTATTTGAACGTGTTGCTTTATTTTAGAAAGTCAGCGACTAAGATCCAGCGTCTCCTTTCAGGTCATCCCAGTCCGACTCCAAGGACTTCATTGGGTTCAGTCTTAATTGTGGGAGAGAGTAGTCTCCAGCCATTCCATTATCCCTTTGGGATATAAGGACTCTTGTTTCTTTTTCTTCCTTTCCAATCTCCTTTGTTCCTCACCTGAAGGCACAGCCTGGCTGAGTCTTTGCTGGGGTACCATTCAAAAACCATCAGCTATCAGCCCGATTTCCTGATATTAATGCTGAATTCCCAGACAATGAATGTGAGCTAACTGTTAAACCTTGTGTGGTGGGATAGGAAAAGGAGTAGGCCATTCAGACCCTTAATCCTGATCCGTCATTCTATTAGATTATGGCTTATCTGTACCTCAACTCCAGTTACCTGCTTTTGATCCATATTTCTTCATACCCTTCCTAGCCTTTTGGAGGAGAGAGTTCCAGATTTCCATTGCCCTCTGTGTGAAAAAGTGCTTCCCGATTTCACTCCTAAATGACCTAGCTAAAAAAGGAGGGGAATGGGGGGGGGCGAAATGTCAGCTGAACTGGATCCGGTGACACCATCGGTGGTCGTTCCTTCAGCCAATACACCCCTAATCTCTGTAACTCCTTGTCTCAATCCTTCCGCCTTGACCCCCAATTATTTAACTTTAAATCCAACCTGAAAGCCTACCTCTAAAACTGCACCTATGGTCACATCCCCCTCTCCTTCGCTCAGTGTCCAACCCTGCCATTGTGCAGTGCTCCAAGATGTTATCCATGTGAAGGGCGCTATATAAAAGCAAGTTGTTGTTGAAACACCCAGCAGGGATCTCTAATAGAGATTCTTGTCTGATTGTTCTTGTCCTTAATCGGGGGCACCGAGGCCAGTTTTAGTGCCCCTGCTGCCCTGGCTCAGAGCAACTAATTTAACACAGAGCAGGATTGGCACCTGCGACATTCTGGATCTGTATGGCTCAGTTCCACGTTAATCGATAACGTTACTACCTGAGGCGTTGGGTGGAGTAGAAAGAAATGACGAAGGGAAGGAAAACTAGACTCGCATTTGTACAGCACTTTGTAACATCAGAAGATTTCAAAGTGCTTCACGAGTTGTTAAGTCAAGTGGAGTGACTTTCTGTAGGGAAATGTGACGACTATTTGCTTTGGCAAGATCGCCCACCAGGAAGAAAATATCAGATAACGCATACATTGCCGGTGACTGTCACCAACAATATTAAGACATCCGTGTTTGTTAGACAAAAGTGAAAAGACATAAGTAAGAAGAGTATTTTCTTGAAGCCTTTTAATGCAGGTTCACTCTGGCGAAAACGTGAAATCTTTTGTCTCCGCAGTTTGCCTCAGGAATATTCTGCACCGACCTTTGGAGGATTGGTTTAAAGATAAATTGTAGTGGAAAAAAACCACACACAAAGCAGGATGCAACACTGCATCACTGGCCAACCTGTATGGTTTTAACCCAATAATAATCCCAGCACACTGTACACGCGTGCCTCTGTGTTGCCAGCAATTGGTTCATCAGTGAGCCATTTATTTCAGTCTGTCCCACTTTATGTCCGTGCTGTGATCTGAATTCTAAATTGAAATCTTTGTTAAAGTACAAGGAGGGGGGTGGGAGGGTGGGGGTGGGGAGAGTGTATCCCTGTTCATATTAAAACCACTCGCTGTACCTTTTTATGGCTTGTGATTCTAACTGCAACAAGCTCCTCCCAATCAATCCGAAATGAAAATCACACCTGCAGTATTCACCAGCTACGCAGATGGGCGTGTTGGTAGACACATATATCTAAAATATGAAATGTGATTCTCTCAGTGAGGTCTCCCAGTGTATGAATCACTCGTCTGTCTGTGAGAGTGACTCTGCTGCATTCGTGACAACAGCTGCAGGCTGCGTTGCACGGCTGGAGACCGTATAGGAATGATTCATGTGAAGGAATCGGATCCTTTTACACCAATTGACTTGTCAGTTTATCACATTCAGCCTTGACCAATGAGCACTCTGTGCATGTCTGTCTGTTGGTGTCTGTCTGGATATTTCTATCTGTGTGTGTTTCTGTCTGTCTGTCTGTCTGTCTGTCTGTGTTCATATAGGAGTTGGAGTAATTGTGCATGTGTTTTTTGTGTGTGTATGTGTGTGGTGTGTGTGAGTGTATGTGCATCTGTGCGTGTATGTAATTTTCTGTCGGTATGTGTATTTTTCTATCTCTGTGTGTATGTCTCTTATTTGTGCATATCTTTCTGTGTGTGTGTCTGCCAGTGTCCTGGATCAGTGTCCCAAAGCAGTGCCACCAGGATTACATTGCTGCAGTAAACATGTTAAAAGATGTTAAGGGGAAGTATTCTAAGTAAGCAAATTACAGAAGTGCAAGCAAGGATGCTGTGAAACACCAAAGGGACTAGCAAAAGGCACTCTGTGTGACCAGCTGATCTGAGGAGGCCAGACAATATATATTCGGAAGGTTTCTGAGCTCTGTTGAACGCTATTAAATGTGTTTTTGATGGTGTGTGCTGGTGAACTCCACCGTTTTACTGAGTGGTGGTGAAGGGAGCCTTGCGATGAGTCTGGCATGTTAGAGTACGATACTCCCATGTAGGATAGAATATCATGTATATTTTTCCAGGCTCCTTTACTCCCTACAACAGGGTGGGTAATACAGTCCGATTTACCCCCTCCCCCACCTCATCTGACCATTCCTGATCTTATATTAGTAAATTACATGAATGAGTGGAGATTCTCTCTCTCTCTGATTTCCGTCTCTCTGGGGAAGAACTTTAGCTCCAGTTCGGGGCTCACCTCAGGAGGGCTGGTCAGAGAGACATGCTTCCAACAAACCTGTAGCACCATCACTTTGGGAAGCTATTTGGGAATGGTGAATGTTTGCTCCGTATCAAACCTGACTGCAGTAACAATCAGTGCTCGTGAGAGGAGTAGTATGATACATACAGAGCTGAATTCCTTGTTCCTGCCGTTTTCTCCCCCATCCTTCCTCTCTTGAAGGCATTTTGACTCCTATCTGTGGCCAGGACTCCCAAGAGCTACAGACTCATCATTCACTTCATAATAATAATAATAATAATAATCCTTGGTTTTGGTATAGCACCTTTCACATAGGGAAGATGTCTCAAAGCACTACAAAGTGCAGTCACTGTGTATTTTGTAGGTGAAGGCAGCAGCCAATCTGCACACTGCGGTTTCTCACAAATAGCCATGAAGTAAGTGAATGACCAATGGCTTCCTGGCTGTTTGTGGAACCTCCCTGTACACAAACACCCAGTAAAAAATGGTATTTACTTATGAAAACAAAGTTACTACACTTCACCACACAGTCTTAAAACTTGTGACCGAGGTCTAAGTCCGAAATTTCAGACCTCTGAACTTGTTTTTAAGCGGGAAGCAATGGATCATAATGAGGAGCAGAAATACTGGGGAGATTTTTTCTCTATAGATCACGGATACTGGGTTAAATGTAGAACCCTTACCTGTCCTGACTGAGGTTGGCTAACTCGGCACAGGCCAGGGAGAGAACCTGGGACCCACCTGGTTTTTATGGCAGAGTTCCCTAATGGACAGGATCTCTTCCAGACTTCTCGACCATCAGGGGAGAATGTATATTTAGAGGTTGTAAGGAGATACTAATTGAAAGGATGGCTGGAATAACGCAGTGAGATCTTTTACTCTTATCATGTGGCAGGTTTCGGCACAGGTCTAGACTACCTTCTCTTCACACGAAGCAGCAACGCTTTAGAATACATTTGAAATAAATAAATGCTCCTGCTGGATAGGCGAGACTGATTCTCCCATTCCCTCCTCCTCCTCCTCTTCCTCCTCCTTCTCTCTCCCCACTTCACTTTAAAGAAGATAAATGAATAAGTCATGCAGCCCCCTGGATCAGTTTTGTAGATAAGCACATTGTTTCTTCCCAGAAGCAGTTCAGAGACACACACTACAAATGAGCGCTTCCCTTGTGTTTTAGATCAGCAGCAGATACAAGTGTCATAATGGGTTCAACAGCTATTTGAATACCACCTTGCATGATCAATAATATCAGTGACAGCATCAACAAATTAAAGGGTTACGTCCCACTTTCTTCCCATCCTTTGTACCCTGCGCTTGAGGCTTACAGATGTTTTACATGTGCTGGTATGTCACCACTCAGTGACTAGAGATCGCTCTAGCAGATTTGTCTGTTTTCCTTTTTAAGTTAAGTCACTGTATAATTCAACAGCAGAGAAGCTGCCGCACATTTTATACGGGAGCACGATTCCGTCGCAGATTATGCAGATTGAATCTGCGCAAATGTGGCACAGATGAAGCCTGTTAAAGGAGCATCCGTGACAATTCCTGGGTTGAAAACAAGGAATCAGCGATGTAAACAAACTGGTTGCTTCTTTTGCGGTGTCATTTTTCAATAGGCAGTAGGCATAAATAACCCTGCCGCTCTCATATTGTGAGAACCACGCTTAAGGCAGCCAGTGAGGGTCACGAGGGGTATGGGCAAAAGGCAGGGAAATACAGTAGCACCTCCATTATAAAGTGCTTGGTTATAACGCCTGCTCGCTTATGGTGTGTGAATCCTGACCTTATGTGAAAAATCTAAAATTCATGCGGTGGCTCCATCACGCTTCAAAACACCAGCCAGTGCACAGGAAGACAAATGGTTGATCGCTTGGGCATCAGGATGCAGCCAGAGTCACTTCCTGTTGGACCCAGGAAGCGACATTGACAGGGACCCAATGACCCGAAATTCATCCGTTTTGTCTTTCTGTGTGCCGCCCGGACTGTTGAATCGCATGTGTAGCCGGCTGTCCTCATATACCACAATGAGTGGGGAGTGCTAACCAGTAGTTACTCCCTGTTATAACTCTGGTTGGAATTTTAAGCACCCCCTTCCCAACTACCATGTTTTAACAGGGCTCCAGGGCTCTGCTGCAGGATTAAACGATCTGCCACAATTTAACAAACTGATGAAAACAGGTTCAATGAGCTGAATAGCTTCCTGTTTCTATGTTCCTAACCCTAAAGCAGGAAAATCTCTGTCTTATCCTTCCTTTTAAGAGATTTCAAAGCAGGAAACATGTGACGGTCCCCTTTTCTGGGCATTAGACCTTAAGCGCTTCAAGATACGCTGTATAAGTTAAAGTTGTTGTTATAAACGACTTCTCAGGAAATTCTGTCAATATATCTCTGCTCTTTTCTCAGATGCATTTGAGTCGGCTTCATAACCATGGAATATGGTACTGGTTAGGTAATTTCTTTTGACATCTGCCACCTTTTGAGAATGGCGTAAGGAAAGCCTTTGTTCTTTGTTGGAGGATTTGCCGTGTGGTAGGTTTTAAGTGTGGAGACCCCACTCTCTTGTTGGACTGACACGTGATTTTTCTCTTGGCTTTTACCCTGTCTGTGACGGCAACTTGTGCAGGTTCTGACACAAGATATGGGAGAGGGTGGTGGCGTGTCTAAGGTAAGAACATCCCAGTGCCTTCATTCAGGCTAAAGTCTCAGCAAGTCACCAGAAGCCTAACAAATTCCCAGATTCGAGAAGGCCCCACCACATGGGAAGTCAGAGATAGGGCTATGCAATTCGGAATGAGCAAGGACAGGTCGTGCTCTGCGGAGGGTGAGAGCAGCCATAGTTATAGAACAGGAGCAAATCAATGGCATTTTATGACGCTGTGGGGGTTTATCCGTCTTATCCGTGTGTGTGTCTAGAGTGAGGGCGAGCAGAGTGAGGGAGCGAGCTGTTTCTCAGTGTATTTTGTAATGTTTCTGCTCCTGTATCCGTGAGCCCAGCTGGTGCTTGTGTTCTGCCCCCCAGGGAATCAGTTTCGCCTTTTAGATGCTGTTGTGCAGGAAAGCGAGTGTCATTAGCTCAGAGTTGATTTGATTTATTTGGCATATATTGAGAGAGTGCTTCAAAAATCAAGTCTTGCTCCGCCATCCCCCACAGCTGTGGGTTTATCAATCGTTACTGCTAACAGCGGCTTTAATCGCTGTGTGGTTGGCCACACAATGATAGGTGCTATTTAGTGCACACTGAGGAATGAAACTGGTCAGTAAGCATGCTAATCCAGAACTGGTTGACCAGCTCTTATTCTCTGCTTGTTGCCCCATCTTTAGAATTATACAGCACAGAAGGAGGCCATTTGGCCTATCATGCCCGTGCTGGTTCTTTGAAAGAACTGTCCAAATCAATTCCACTGCCCCGCTCTTTCCCTGTAGCCTTTTCAGATTTGTCCTGCTCAAATATCTATTCACTTCTCTCTTGAAAGTTGTTATTGAATCTGCTTCCACCACCCTTTCAGGCCATGCATTCCAGATCCGAACAACTCGCTGTGTGAAACAATTTCTGCTCATCTCCCTTCTAGTTCTTTTGACAACTATCTTAAATCTGTGTCCTCTGGTTTAGCAGCCAAGATTTCAGCCACTTTGCCCCCTCTCTCTGGGACTCGCTTCCAAAATCGCTCCAACTTGCACCCTCCCACCTACTTTCCCTCTTATCAAAACCCATCTAAAAATGCATCTTTTCAACCAGCTCTCAGTCACCTACAATTACACAGTGGCGCATACACTGACTTTGGTAGCATCAGAATAGAATTCAAGACGAGAATCCACCGGCAAACCAACCAAGATCCTAAATATACAGGAGTGGAGAGTCGTGACTACTAACACCGTCCTTACTTTATTGGGTCTGGTCATATCTAAGGCTCTATCTGCAGTTACTACCCCTCTGATGCTTTACTTTGCTTGATCTCTAGTTTTCTGAGTGGGTCACAGTGCATAATCTTCATTCACAAAACGCTCTGTGCTCCTCATGTCGAGTCTCGCACTGTGGTACTGTAGTTTGCTATCAGCCCATCCCTTTCACATCTGCCAGGCTTACAAAGTGTGTTGAGGGACAAAATGGGGCACTGTGCCTCGGGGCATACAGATGACCGCAGTCTCTCCCTTCTGTACTCGCCCTCCTGCCAATTCCTGATCCTCAGCTCGGGTCCGTAACTCTGTCTGTCCAGCACCTTGGGACGTCCTCCCGATGTGAAAGGCCCTATACAAATGTAATTTTGTTGTTGTTGTTGTTCAGCTCATTGAGAGGAAGTGAAAACAGGAGATGTGTGACTTGTGGGAGAGAGAGTTGGGAGATTAACCAGGAGATGAGTCAACTTGATATGCTCATTTGCTTCCTGGGAGTTGCTAAAACACAGTGGCCTTCTGCGATGGCTCGTTCAGCGAGTTTGGAGGTAATCATGATCCCTGGTTTGTTTTTGCTGATCTCAGCCTCACGGAACTGGGGTTCCCAAGGCTCAGCACCCGAGCCCAGCGGGAGGAAGCATCACCTTAAGATGTTGGCTGCTGGTCCCCGGCTGGTGACCCTCGCTAGCTAGCTTGTGTGTGAGGGGTGCAACTACATATGTGTGTGTTTCTTTCTGTGTGTGTGGTGGGGCGAGGGTATGTGTGTTGGGAGTGTATGGGGGTAATAATAGTAATAATAATCCTTGCATTTGTTATTGCATCTTATCATGTCTCAGAGATGTCTCAATGCTCTTCACAGGATTTACCATAAATTGGAGTGACTATTCGTAGGTGAACACGGCAGCGCAATTGCACACAGCAATGCCCCACAAACAGCTTTGAAACAAATGACCAATTTTTGTTTGGGGGATTGTTGACCAGGACTCGAGAAGAAATTCCCTTCTCTTTTTGAGTAGTGCCTTTCACGTTGGGACGTCCTCCCGACATGAAAGGCGCTATACAAATGTAACCTTGTTGTCGTTATTGCCATGGGCTCCTTAACATCCACCTGAACAGGCAGACCGAATCTCAGTGTCCATTCCGAAGGGGTTGTGCGATACATACAGTGTGTACGTGTCTGTGTGTGTGTGTGTGTGTGACGAAGAGCTCAATGAAATGGTGCTGTGTCTGTATTTACCATCCAAAGGACTGGCACATCCTACCTGCTAAGAGGCAATGTGTTTGAAGGCAGTGATGGGACTTTAGACCTTTGTGTGCTGCTTGTTGGAAGTGCTGATTGATAGTGCTGGCCACCATGGCTGCTGCAGTAGGATCAATTAGCACACAGACAGAACACAGGCAGTGCAGCCAGCGGCAGGCAGCGCAGCCAGCACACAGCCTGGACAGGCAGCGAGCCGGACTCTGATGGAAAGACCTTCCTTTGAAATCGCAGGTGCTACATTGTGGAGTGCTCGGCCACCGCCTACACGCTCAGAGTTTTAGGGAAACTCTTTGTGTTTGTCACTGTGTTTCGGCTTGTTCGACACATCATAATCCGGCAAAATCCCATCTTGTGAGTCAGATTTACCAGAGTTGCAAGTCCATCACCAGCCGCTGGTTAAACAGTCCCGGTGGATCCGTGCACTCTCCCTGCTCGTCTATACCAAAGGATTCCTAGCCTGAATGAGACCCTGGTTCTTTCCATGCTTTAGCAGCAGGTGCTACAGCACAGCTTCAGCCAGGGATACCGTTGAATATAGTGACTGCTACTAACCCTTCAACCACTAACCCAACAATCACTAACCTAATATAAGAGTGAGATACACAGTGCTCTTTAGCCTTGAGAAGAGGGGACCTAACAGAGGTATAAATAAGATGCGTTATTGGTATATGGAAAGTTAACCTGAAACAAGACGTCATTCAGGTATCCCAAGGTAACAACACAGATTTAATGCTTATAGAGACAATTTTAACAAAGACACCAGGAAATATTCCTTTACCAGCACTATTCCGGATGTAGGGACCACGGGGAAATTCGGTAGCAAGCCTGGAGATTCAGAGGAACTGACGCCTCTGTAAGTAAGTAAGACAACATGGGCCGAATGGCCTTCTTCTGCGCTGTTTTAAAAAAAAAAGCTAGATTCTTACACCAAGTGTGAAGCTGGGAGGCACTCATGAGATAGTCCAACAGTAGGCCTAGGACTGACTCAGCCTGACTCAGTTGAGCTGACATAATAATTCTTGCATTTGATATTGCACCTTATTGTGTCTTCGAGACATCTCAAAGCACTTCACAGAATATACTGTAAAGTGAATTGATTATATTTTGTGGGCGAAACATGGCAGCTAATTGCGCACAGCAGTGTCCCACAAACAGTCGTGGAGGGATTATTATCCCGGGAAAGCAATCCACCAATCGACTAACAACCGGGTTCTTACTTACTACTAGGTAAACAGAGGCGTGTGGAGTAAGGAAACTTGTCTAAGGTTTCGCCCTGCCCGGGAATCAAACCCGGGTCCTCTCACTTGCAAGGCAAGCGCGCTGACCACCACTCTACGGGAATCCTCTAAAGTCTCGATATTAACTAAGCCTTTCAGCCTGTGTCTGACACCAGACCAGGATCAGATTTTCGTCTTCAGCTTTTCAACCAGCTTTCTCTTCATCTTCTTCCTTACCCTCAAGCTTTTATGGTACACCTGGGAGCAGCAGTAATTGCCTCCCCGCACTGAGACCTTTATTAGATGGGAGTTCAGTTTCACCAGCCATGTTTACCAAGCAGTCGGTGACACCAGTGGAAATACGACGGGTTTGAACAGTCTCCAATTAGCGAAGGGATCGAGGCCGTGCTGCTTGGTTCTGCAGCTAGTGATGCTCTGCCCATTCAAAGGTGACAGACTACACGCACCAGGAGGAGTCGATGGCTATTGAAAAGAACATAGTTGCACGTGGGTGGGCTTTCAGCTGTTCTGTCCCCACTCTCTCTGACTTGTTCCCTTCCTCATCTTATTCAAGATCCATCTCAAGACATACACCTTTCACGGCCCTCTCCTTCCCCACCACCTTTGACTCCCACCCCCAGCTCAGGTGCCCAACCAGCTGTGTTAAGTGCTCCGAGACGTTCTCCTGACACGCAACGCACTCCATAAATGTGAATTGTATTGTACTGCTCTCTCCCATCAGGTCCTTTCTTGCTCTTCTTGTGCTGGTTCCATTATGTTCCCTTTCAATGCAACCTGTACTGACTGCTCTTTATCCCCACTGTAAGCAATAGGTTTATCCCTGGATCAGGCAAGTGTACGTTTAAAAAAGCAATGGTTTCAACTGTGCAGTTAAACTTGGATTTAACTGTTGAATATAATAATAATAATAATCCTTGCATTTGATATAGCGCTTTTCACGTCGGGAGGATGTCCCAAAGCGCTTGTATCTCTGGTAACAATTTTATGAGTTTTTTTTCAAAACCAGAGCTTTTCAGAAAATAATGTATTTGAGCATACTGAATACCTCAGACGTATTCTCCATTATTTAACCCATTTCAACTATTAATCCACCTTAACAATTAGATATGTTGAAGCTCTTGAGCTGGAAAAATGGTATATAAGATACTTCAGTGGGGTATACAAGATAAATCTGGGACAATGCTTTCAGATTGTCAAGGTAAACGTACAAGAGGCCACATGTTCATGGATGTGAAAAGCAATTTGGGAACAGACCAAGTTGTACAGTATTTTCCTGACAGCTGCCTGCCCACCTCAGGATAGAGGATAAGCTTCCTCCATACACTGCTGTTGAGAGGTGTGTGAGAATTGCCTGGGATGTGTTGTTCTTCCTGCTTAGCCTCTCCTTGGCAACTAAAACAAACATAAACACACAGACACAAAACACATACACATTTTACACACACATAATAACAACAACTTACATTTGTATAGCACCTTTCACGTGGAGAGCATGTCCCAAGACGCAAGACTTTCTGGGATTTGGACCCAAGCAGGGAGATGGGATCAGGAGGGTTGGAGGCAGGAAGGGTAGAAGGGTGACCGAAGGTGCTGTCGAAGAGGAGGGGCTTGAGGAAGGCAAGGGAGGGAGCGAGGCAGAGGGACGGTGGGATGAAGTTCCAAAGGGTGGGGGCAGAGAGGTTGAAGGCCAGACTACCGATAATGGGGCGGGCAAGCTGGGGGACATAGAGCAGGCTGGAAGCCTACTGAGTGGAGGGAGCGGACAGGTCGATATGGAGTTAGCAAGTCACAGAGGTAGGGAAGAACAAGGCGGTGGAGGGCTTTGAAGGCGAGGACAAGGATTTTGAACTCTATCCTACACACACACACACACACTCATTCTATTCGCATTACACATATGTGCACATGCGTTATATACACACAACACACATAAGTATACATTTCTACACATTGCAAATACACATAATTTACAAACACACTTATATGCATACAGAGCTAGATATGAACACACAGAGCGCTCATTGGTCAAGGCTGAATGTGATAAACTGACAAGTCAATTGGTGTAAAAGGATCCGATTCCTTCACATGAATCATTCCAATACGGTCTCCAGCCGTGCAACGCAGCCTGCAGCTGTTGTCACGAATGCAGCAGAGTCACTCTCACAGACAGACGAGTGATTCACACACTGGGAGACCTCACTGAGAAAAACACAGCAGCACTTAAACAATTCTATATGTGGTATGAGCTTGGCTCAGTTGGTAGCGCTCTTTCCTCCGGGTCAGAAGGTTGTGGGTTCAAGCCCTTGAACTCAGAGTTAAGGTTGACACTCCAGTGTTATATTAGGTGGTGGGCTGCATTGCCGGAGGTGCTGTCCTTCACATGGGACATAAAACTGTCTTTCAGGAGGATCTTAAAGATCCCTTGACACTACGAGAGGGGAGTTTCTCCCAGTGTCCGGGCTGCCAGTCCTCCAAATAAATTGGCCTTTTCATCTCACAACTCGCTGGTGCAATTGTGACAGAGATTCCAATGTGGGGCCAATGACAGAGTCTGTGCTTGTGTTGAGCCGCTCTCTGCTGCCTGAATTGCTGTCAAAGTCACCCTCCCGCTGCCTGTGCTAATTGGACTGTGAGGAATCGGCCATTCATCCACTGTGCTGTCCAAGGGAGCGTATTGTTCATAGCAGGATCAACTGATGGAAAATCAATCCCAGTATAAAGTAAGCCACTTAGTACTCAAAAGGTTAATTTGATCTACAAGAAACACAAATGAAAACGGGTCTCTGGTCCCATTTACTCAGGCAGTCAAGCTCGATCGAGGTGACAGTGAGTGCATTAACCCAGCGCAATGCTCTGTCCTGTTAGTGCAGCAGTGGGCATGGGGAGTGGTGCTGGCGGGAGATGAGATTTGGTTCAAACTGTGTTGTGTAGGGAGCTCACAGGGGTCGCTGCTTTCCTGTGAGCACGTCCGTCATCCTGAAGTCTCCAGTGCAGGGAACAGTGGTCCAGACAGGCTGGTTTGCTCTTCCTTCTGCTTTGCTGGATGGGTTCATTCGGAAGATGTCCAGCTGCTTATCCACATTACAAACACATGCTTGTATCCTTAGACTGCACGTGAACATGCATTCAGTCACTACTGCTGGACTGGGGACATCATGATACCCTATCTTCTCACCCCCCACCCCCACGCACACATATACACACTTACAGTACATTTTTTTTAAAAATTGGTCACTCAGTCCACGACTGTTTGCGGGACACTACTGTGTGCAGTTGGCTGCCGTGTTTTGGCCACAAAATATGCAGTCAATTCACTTTACATTCTGTGAAGTGCTTTGAGACGTCTCAACAATATGAAAAGGCGCTGTATCAAATGCAAGGATTATTATATATTCATAATCCTTCCATTTATTATAGCGCCTGTGATCGCGTCATTGAGACTTCTCTAAATGCATCAGAGGATTTACTGTAAAGTGGTGTGACTGTGTGTTGGGCGGGCTGGCGTGGCATTAAAGCCATGATTTGAAATAACCGGTTTCAATTGGGGGATAGTTGTCTTTTAACGTCCACCTGAACAGGCAATCGGGAGTTTGGTTTAACATCTCATTCAAAGGCTGGCACCTCCCAACAATGTAGCACACCCCAAGCACTGCATTGGGAGTAATTCACAGTGTCAGCTTGGCTGACTTGGCAGCACTCTCGCCTGTGAGTTAGATATTTGTGGGCTCAAGCTCCACGTTGGGACTTTGAACTCACAGTTGAGACTGACACTCCAATGCAGTGCCTAGGGGTGAGAGGTTAAAGCTGAGGCTCCACCTTCAGGTGGACATTAAAGATCCCATGGCACTATTCAAAAAGAGAAGGGAGTTTCTCCCTTCGTTCTGGCCAACAATTTCTTCAAATAAAATTGGTCAATCACTTCACAGCTGTTTGTGGGGTTCCATCGTGCATAAATGCTGCATTTGCCTACAAAATAGACAGTCACTATAATTTACAGTAAAGCTCCTGTGAAGCATTTTCAGATGTCCACCCAAAATGAAAGCCGCTATATCAAATGTAAGGATTATTATTAATATTATTTTGTTACTGTTATGAACCACCAGCTAATTCATGATTCTCTGCCTCAGTTGTGATCCCCCAAAATTAATAATAATAATAATAATCCTTGCATTTGATATAGCGCTTTTCATGTCGGGAGGATGTCCCAAAGTGCTTCACAGAACACATTGTAAAGTGAATTGACTGTATATTTGTGGGTGAACGCGGCGGCCAATTGCACACAGCAGTGTCCCACAAACAGTCGTAGATTGAAAATGACCAATTTATTATTGTTTTGGGTTTTGGAGGGATTATTATTAGGTGTGTGGAGTAAGGAAACTTGCCCAAGGTTTCGCTCTGCCTGAAATTGAACTCAGGTCTCTCGCTTGCAAAGCGAGTGCTCTAACCACTGAGCTACAGGACTCCACAATAAATGATAAATCAAGAAGGAAAGTGGTTATGGAGAAAGCTGCAGTTTGTCCAGAACCATTGTTCAGACGAGACACTAAACTGAGAGCCCATGTCCCTGTTCAGGTGGCTTGAGGGGAATTGAAAATTTCATGAGCTCTCTTTCTCTCGAAGAAGAAGAGCATAAGATTCTCCTGCTGCCCTGACTAATATTCTTGTCTGATCCAGGTACATGAATGTGGTTGTCCTTCTCCTTGCTGTTTGTGATATGCTGTTGACTGGCTGCCTCATCTGCCCATGTAGCAGCACTCACTACGCTTCAAAGTAACTGGTTGGGTGAAGTGCTTTCACCCATTTCAAGGCGCTGTATCAAATGCAAGCAATTTTATTATTGTTTTAATGGATCATTTCACATCTTCTGGCAATACACACCTAATAGGAGCGCAGTCAGCAGAACCAACGAGGGACTGGATTGTGTAACAATATGATTGATTTTTGACGGACATGATTCAAGAGTTAAATGTTGGGTCATAGGTTGTGTTGTGAAGATCCTGTTCTGTGAAATAGTTTGTTTCTCTTTAATGAGGGGGGGGGGGGGGGGTAATGTGGAGGATGTTATAAAATGTTATAAAATGTGGGTTTGCATGAAGTATGATCATTGTAGGCAGATGGGCTCTTCTGTATTTGGCAGCCAGGGCAATGTCAACCTCAGAGCTAACATCTCCCACCATTTCCCTCAGTGGTGAGCAGGACAGAGACATGTACACCTAAAGTGCCTGGGTTCAAAGGTGGCGTGTCAGGCACAAGTGTAGTTTGTTAACCTGGAGTCACGTGGTTTCTCTGTCAACAGGAGTGAGCGGTTGTTCAAACAACAGGGCTGAGCTTGACTGGCTCTATGTGTGTAAACATCGCTTTTTTCCCAAACAAGTGGGAGTTCCTTTGAGTGAATTTTGTAACCTCTAACATAAGATAAATAGGAAATCTTGCATGTGTGTGTGTGTGCGGGTGTATGTGTGTGTGTATATATATTCCAAAATATACACTTAGCTCACTGATTCTTAGCTCTCAGTATTTATTTAATATGATAATCACTTGGGCAAATGTACTGTAAAATAATGTCAGTGGAATTCAGCTGTAGCTGAATGCAGTATTCTTGGTTCAATTCTTTTCAGAAAACATTAGTTTTCTGTATGTTTTAGACAGAGCTAGGCAATGATGCTAAAATCTAATGACTATGTTTGCCTACACAATTCTTCGTCACTACACTTCACAGTAAATCCCATGAGACCTCCTCCCAATGTCATGGGTGCTCTTACCAAATGCAAAGATTATTATAAATGTTTTAATTTCTCTCTTTCGCTTCTTTGTTTGAAGATTAAACTTTTTTTTCCATGTTGCGAAAGGTAGGGTGGGGTTGTGTTTGTGTGTGTGGTAGGGGTCAGGAGGTGGGGCAGGGGGTTGGTGAGTGTTGGGGGGGGCAGGGAAGTTGTTTATGATTATATTGGGCAGGGTGGTTTTGTGGGGGAGCAGAGGGTTGTGAAGCTGGGTGGGGGCTGGGCAGTGGGTTGTATGTCTGCCGCGTTTTGCCCACAAAACATAGTCAATTCACTTTACAGCATAATGTATGAAGCGCTTTGAGATATTGCAAAGATGTGATGAGGTGCTATATCAAATGCAGGTATTATCATGTGTGGTGGGGGATTGTGTGTGGGGATGTGTGTGGGATGCGGAGGATGGTTGCACAAAGATTGCATTCGCATTTATTATACAAAGATTGGGTGAAATCTTGGTACTGCAGAACACTCACAGAACACTCACACTCCTAGTTGCCATTCCTGGCTCTCTCACTGTCAGCCCCTCATTCCACTTGAGGGTCTCAGTGTCACTTTTCTCTTCACCAGACCATTATTTTCTGGGAAGCAGGAAGTAAAGCCTAAAGCCAGCATCGATCTGAAACATTTATCATAAACACCCCGCGATTGAACGGTGACACGTTAAAATGGTCCATTTACAAATCATCTCTGACTTTGCACCAACGATTTCCCGTGCTTCTTTCTAAGCTGAATTATATTGATGTAAAGAGGTGATTTGCCAAAAGATTTTGTGCAGTTCGCTCCTTTCCCACCATTTATTGCGTGTCAAAAATAAAACAGGATCAAATATTAAGGAAATCTCTGTAATACTGTAATTGGACACACTTTTCAATATAATGGGCAGTTATATGTGACTGAAGTTACATTGCAATTGTGCCTCACTCGCGCCTTTCCATGTTACTTGTCATATTGGAAAGAACATCTTGCTGGCTGCCTTCAATTCAATAAATGAATTGGCTCAGTCCCGTGGCCTGTTGCAGTTTATAAATACATGCTAACATGTGCCTGTGGTTCGCTGCACAGTACACTTGACGCAAATGTCATGCTTGAAGTTACTGAGAACTCAAGACTCTGGTTTGTCCTTGTGCTGTAGTAAGAAACAAGAACACACGTGCTCATTTACAGCCATGACTGTGGTGGAGGGAGGGAGGGTGCTGTCCCTTACCTTCACGTTGTCCCAGGTCATCTGCTGAGCTCCAGTATGCAGCGATTCATAAAAGAGTTTCTAGGCATAGAATCCTGTGGGTTTTAACTCACTGGCAATTTGCTCTGATGCTGATCTCATTCCCCGATGTGGCCAAGGGAGGCGCCCAGTGCTGGCCAGAGAGCAGAGTTTAACTCCCGTAGTGTAGTGGTTAGCCCGCTCGCCTCGCAAGCGAAGGGACTAGGGTTCGATTCCAGGTTGGGGTGAAACCTTAGGCAATTTTAAGTAGGACCCCGTTTGTTAGTCGATTGCATTCTGGCAGTAATAATCCCTCAAAAAAANTTTGGTCACTCAATCCACAACTGTTTGTGAGACACTGCGATGCGCTGCCGTCTTTTGCTCACATTAAATTAATTCACTTTGCAGTATATCCTGTGAAGCACTTTGAAGCATCTCAACAACATCTTAAGGCGCTATATCAAAAGCAAAAATCATTATATTATTATTATTATAAGGGGATCAGCCTGAGACATGTCTGGGTTCGTCCATGATTCTGCCTTTATGAATCCCTTTACGAATGAGCCACTGTCTCACTCATTGCCCAGCATCCAATGAACAATCGGACGCTGGGGCAGTCATCTTAAACCAAACCTGTATCAGACTCCCATCACTGCATAGCTGAGATCAGCACCGCAGGTGTATTTGTTCTGACTATTGAATGATCGAATCCTAATGAGGTGCCAAGTTTGCCTGTTGTCACTGGCATTTGATTGGCCTGAATGATCCCCCCTCAAAATAAACTGATCAGCCCCCCCACCAACCCCTCTTGCCAAAAAAGACTCCCTAGCTTCAGGAGAACCAGTGCAGATCTAATGATGGAGTCAAGCTGTCAACAGACGGGTTTCATGCAGCGTGCTAAACCGAAGGGAACCATGCCCCAGTGACTCTGAGCTAAGGAACTCTGAGAAAATTTCAGCCTTGGTTCCTGCTCGCAATCTATGTTTAGTGTTTTCCGTTTGCTGGAAAATAGAGAACTTAGCATTTTTTTATCGCACCCCATCATGTCAAAACTTCTCAAATTATATTATTCTCAAAACGCTTTACCGGAACTTCTGTCAACTTCTGTCTGCTTTTGGCAGGCAAAAAGTAATAATAATAATCCTTGCTTTTGATAGAGCGCTTATCAAGCCAAGACGTCTCAAAGTACCCGTGTGCGGACAAGGGGTGAGGACAGGATCAGACTCAGCTGCCTGGGTTTTGGATGTGCAGCTCCCAAACAAACATAGCAGGAGATTACTGTCTTATTAGTGATGTGAATCCAAGTATCATTCTGTTGACATTTTTCTGTATAAAGTAGCGTTGAGGCAGGAAATGTATTTGCACGAGAGTCTGGCCTCACATGCAGTATAAACATGTGTCATGAATGCATCAAACCGTTACATAATAATAATAATCCATACATTTGGTATGGAGCCTATAACGTCAGAACGCTTCAAGGCAATTTACAAGTATTTGCTGTCAAGGGTAGTGACTGTGTTTAGTGATGCCTGGGACATGCTTCCGATATGAAAGACGCTATATAAATATAATTTGTTGTTGCTGTGTTTGTCTAGGTAAATGCAGTAGTCAATTTGTGCTCAACAAGGCCCCACAGACAGCCAGGAATTAAAGGACCAATTTATCCAGAGGATTGTTGGCCAGGTTCCTAACGGATGACTGTCTGGGAGCACTTGCAATGAAGCCCTTTAATTGGCAGGTTTGAGGGACAGGAAGGTGCCTGATGTGCACTGGACAAACCTGGGACAGCACTCCCAGTGGAAACGGAAGGTGGCCTGTGGAGAACATTGCTGGGTTTGTAGTTTCAAGCTCCTTCCTCGCAAGCGAGCGAGAAATGAAACTGGAGGCTTTTAATCCTGTGATTGCTTGGGCCTGCCTAGCCATTTAGTCATAAACACCTCTGATCTTACTGGTTTAAACTGAAACTGGAGACAGCTGTCAGGAGACACTGAGCCCAGCCTTTCCAGTCACCGTGTGAGTTACATTCAGCAGGAAGGGGGAATGTTTAGTTCAACTCTACTGTTACAGCCACAGATAGGACAGGAGATCACACCCAGGAGACTGTGATGATCACAGTTGCACAACGTTACGGCTCAGAAACAGGTCATTTGACCGGTCGTGCCTATGCCAGTATTTTCCTCCACAAGAACTACCCGATTGAATCCCATTATCCTGCTCACTCCCTACATTCACCCTTTAATATGCTTCTTTTTTAAAAAAAAACGAAGTCTTATCTAATTTTCGTTTAAAAGAATTTCAAGCCGTATCGAAGGCCACAGGTTTGTTTGATTGTTGATCTATGCCGAGTAGATTGGTTTCTGCCAAGACAGTCTTTGCAACATTTTGCCTCAGCTCCCCTGAGCTAAAGGGGGTGAGAAATCAACCTCATTTTGGCTTGATCATATTCATTAACCCTTTCCAGACGAATGTATGTGTAGAGGCCAGGGTACCAATTGGCTGTGATTCCCCCTATTCTCCCCTGGGATCCATGAGTCTGCTGACAATCATTGTCCAGTCTCACACGTGAAAACAGTAACTTGGGTGAGGTGTCATATTTTTGGTCATTGCCTCTGACTCAAGGTGTGAGAGCAAGAGAGAAAGGGCTGAAGGGAGGGAGAGGAAGAAAGGCAGTGATGGAGGGAGAGGGACAGTGATAGAGAGGGAAAAAGAGAGTGATAATGAGGGAGAAAGAAAGTGATGAAGAGGGAGAAAGAGTGATGGAGAGGGAGAAAAAGGGAGAGGGAGAGGGAGAGTGATAGGGAGATGGAGAAAGTGAGTGATAGAGAAGGGGAGAAAGAGCGTGATAGGGAGAGGGAAAAAGAGTGAGAGGGAGAAAGAGAGTGATAGAGAGGGAGAAAAAAAGTGATAGTGAAAGGCATATATAAAGACACAAGAGAGAGGGAAAGACAGATTGAGACAAAGAGAGACACAGAAAGACAACGAGAAAGACAGAGAGCAAAATGGAATGAGAAACACAGAGAGAATGAGAGAGAAGCGAGAGAAAGTGAAGAGAAAGAGAGACAGAGTGAAGCTCTGGGAGGAAGAGAGAGAGACATATATATACACACACACATGCATACATGAACATATGCAAAAGTGCTCAGTGTCTCATGCAACCATGTATAAACTGAGAAAAGAGAAAAAAATATTAAAAGACAAAAGAAATGTGTAGAATTCTTAAATTGTACAGCACAGGAGGAGGCCATTCAGCTCATCCACTGTGCCTGTGCGGGCTCTGGGACAGAGAGCTCAGCGTTTACTCCCTTTCCCCCAAACCCTTTTACATTTTGCTTTTCACGCATTTGTCGGGGAGGTGTGTGTGGATGGATGACCGAGTGTTTGAATTTACCACCTTCTGTCTGTTATCTCATCCCATATGATTGTTGTGAAGTATGGGATTTTTGACCCAGCCTGGGTTTGTGCTGAACATTTCTAAATAGCAGAAATCTTCCATGTTTCTTGTAAACTGGGGCCCCTGACACCTTCTGGAGCAAAGCCAGGGATGAATTAGGAATCAGCTGCTTACTCCTTGTAGGAGCATATCATGAAAATACAAAGCTGTGGAGAAGATTAGGGGTGTTGGGAAGCCTGGGTTGGAGGATTGTACAATGTTACTTTAAACACACTGCATTTGGAGTTACGAAAATGCAAGAGGACTAAATGCAAATCGGCTACGGGCAGCCATCATCTCCCTCGTTAACGTGAAGCAGCAGAAAGGCAAAAGCAAAGTGAGGTGGAAAAAAAGACTGCAGCATATAAAGCGGTCACTTCCTATGCATTGCTTGAATAGCTGTCCTCTGAAGTCATGGTGGCAGTCAGCGAGGTGGGGGGAGGTGCTGTGCACAGGGCTCAGTCTGTTGCTATAGTAACATCTCCTTGGTGTGTTTTTTTTCTGTTGTTTTGGGGAAGAAGTGGATCGACATTGGTGGGCCACTGAGCAGAGCAGCTTGTGCATCCGTTTGGCAGATTCGGGCTGGGAGCGAGCGAACGAGCGGTCTCGTGTGCAGCGCTCTGCTCTACCTCTGCCCCCTTTGTGTTGCTATTGCGGCTCCAGGACTGGCACAACAGCACGTGTCCAGCTCGGGCAGCGCTGCTGTTCACTGCTTTTCTCCTCGCAACTGCGAGAAAATATGCTGTGAGGCTTTAGGAAACAAAAGTATCCACAAAGCACTGAAATTCTTGCTGGGAGGAGGAGGAAGAGGAGGGCAGGGGGCAAAGAAATGATTGCCTTTAGAAAGGGGAGAACACACAGTCAATGTATTTTGCAATATATCCTGTAAAGCACTTTGGAACATCCTCCCGATGTAAAAGGCGCTACACCAAATGTAAGGGCTATTGTTGTTTGTAAATGCAGTGTGGTTTAAAGACACAACCGGGAAATGGGAGGGTTGGTCTAACACATGCCAATGGATATTCCCTCTACACAACAACAACAACTTGCACTCGCGCAGCACCTTTTATGTAAGCTAACATCTCAACACACTTGCTTTTTTAAGGTCAGTGCGCGAACTCGAGGAAGTTGTGATGTGGGGGGGAACGCAGGGAAATAGGAATCAGTGACTGAGGGCATGGTTGAAAAGTAGGTTTGCAAAAGTGTTTTGAAAACAGGGAGGGAATGAAGTGATGTTTGGTAGGAGTTCCAGATAATTATCACCCGTCAGTTGTCGTCTTGGCTCAGTTGGGAGCACGCTCATCTCTTGGCTCAGATGCTTGTGGGTATGAGACCATCAATTCCTGAGTTTTTGAGCTCACAGGATTTTTAACCCTCCAGTGCAGGAGCACTCATTGTCGGAGGTGCCATCCCTCAGGTACACCATTCAAACCAACCTCCCAGATACCTGTTGAGGGGATTGACAATCCCATAAAACTATTGAAAAAATGTTTCCCCCAGATTTTTCCAGATAATTCAGCCTTTGTTCACATTGTGGGCTGTTGGTGGCAGCTTGTGGTATGCAAAATGGCTGCTGTCTGTTTATCTGCATTTGCCAAGATAAACAATTGCTCTAAAATGCTTCAAAGTCATTATAAAAATGTTTTCTTGAATGTGGGGACCCTCTGAACGATGGGGCCACCCAACCTGGCTGAAAATCCCAGGTGCATTGTTTTTAGCTGAGAACAGATTATTTTTGAGAGGTGAGAAATGATCTTTCTGAAGATATACAGAGCTCAGTAATTGTGTGAATAAGGTGGGGGGGGGCGGGGGCGGGATAGCTGAGATGCCCCCTCACTCCAACACTTGAATACCAGCACTCAGTGGGATCAACAAACTCACATAGAAGATCACATCAATGAGCTCAAGCACAGGAAAAAGCATTTTGAGGTGTAAATGCATCACTAACTGGAAATACCGTGTTTCTCCTACCAAACTGTGAGATCTTGAGTCATAGCTGAGTTGTTGAGGTGTCAGAGTGCCAAACATGGGTTTCCCTGAAAGAGGCGTGTTTCATGTTCTGCATCATATTCACACTTCTGTTCCCAACAAGAGCTTTTCACCGCCTCCCCCCCCACCCCATTGCCTAGATTCCACACATTTGTGTGTCAGCCTGGCTCAGTTGGTAGCGCTCACGCTTCTGAGTCACAAGCCACATTGGGATTTAGACTCACATAATCGAAGATGACATACCAGTGCAGGAAATCCTGTGATTTGGGTCGGCCTCTAGACGTGAAAGGTGCTTTACCAAGTGTGAGGATTATTATTATCACAATGTAAACAATGGCCACTTGAGGGTGAAGTACCAGAGGGTGCCCAGGGAGGGGTATATATGCCACCCCAAGAGTCGGTATCTTCATAGATGGACGAACGGAGGAAGGTTAGATGGAAAGGAAAAATTAGTCACTACTTAGTGAATAATCCACTGCATCGGTTCATAAGGCTGCATCTCAGGAATGGGCTCCCAGCCCATTCCCTCGGATGTGGGCAGAGGATGGCAACGGAATTCCTAAACAGTTCTCCCACATTATTTTTATTTCTTCCCTTAATGTTAGGTGTGTTTTGCAGTTGGTTTGTAAAAGGAGGCAGCGTCTTCATCAGAGTGGAGTACTGCAACTCAGTGGTTAGAGCACTCGACTCGCAAGCCAGAGACTTGGGTTCGATTCCCGGCAGGCAAAACGTTGGGCAAGTTTACTTAATCCACACACCTCTGCTTACCTAGCAGTAAGTAGGAGCCTGGTTGTTAATCGATTGGCGGAGCGCTTTTCCGGGTATAATAATTTCTTCAAAAAATAAAAAAAATAATATATTGGTCACTTCAATCCCCGACTCTTTGTGAAACACTGCTGTGCGCAATTGGCTAATGCCACGTTTCGCCCACAAAATATACAGTGAATTCACTTTACAATAGATTCTGTGAAGCACTTTGAGACGTCTTGAAAACGTGATAAGTTGCTATATCAAATGCAAGTATTATTATTATAAGCGTCTGGCGAATATTTTATCTTTGTTCGGGTAGAGACACAGCACGTGGGGCATCACTGTTGATTGTCCGAGGCAGGGGGAGAAGCGGAGGGACACTTTGGGAGAGGAATAGCAGTGCAGTCGATTTTCTTCTTCGAGGGCAGTGGTCGCTTTATGTGCCCCGCTTTCGCCACAGGTTTGTGGCAGAAGCAAAGAGCGACACACACATGGTGCGGAGTGGGTTGGACTCAGTTTGAGGACAATGACAACTGACTGTCCGCGTGCAAGGCAGCCGCGAGGTCTGCAGGAGCTCACCACTGCTTATGACAGAAATGTACAAACCCCCTGGAGAGCTTTCATTATTCAGCGCTTGTGAATAATGCTGTTTTAGTCCTGGAGAAACCCAGATGCAGTATCTGATTCCAGTGAACCCTGGGCTAGTTAATGGAATTTTCATGACAGAAATCATAAAAGTGATTTTTTTTAAAAACCAGTCGCCTGCTTTTGTTCTCCTTCAGAAAAAAAAGCCGCTGTTTGGACCTGAGCTGTCAGTCACTCTGGAGCAAAGCCCTGTTTTCATTCCAGACTTTATCCCCACGTAAATTACACATGAATCGAACCCCTAGAATAAAGTCACCAGTGTGTACTGTTCTGCCATTTCCTTGTGAAAGGTTCATAAGGACTAATTGTCCAGTACTTTGATAAAACTTATGGTTGTTTCTTTCCCCACTGAGCGTATGCAGTTTGGGCCCTTCTTCCCCCTCCCCCCCCAGTTCTGTATTGAAGCCTATGAGGGGAAGTGGGTGGTTGCTTCTGTTGTGAAGCTTCGAGACTCCCTGCACACACACCCACCCCCCACACACTCCTACAGCTACCACTACCCACATGACATATTAAAGGGGAGACAGCAGGGTGGATATTCTTGAAGGATGAGATCAAATACCTTCTTCATCTGAATCTAACTTGATCTTGAGATATCACTAACATACAATTAATGGGCGTCCCAAGACATTCCGTCATTGTGCAATGGAGTTATCCCACCGATGCCACTATTGCTCAACAATTTTTTGCGTGAGGCCTTCCAAATAGCAGTTCAATGGCTCCATCAATGGACAAGTGGGTAAAGTCAACCACAAGTGTGTAAAGGCCCTGTATAACAGGCAAGTGTGCTGACCAGATGATTACCGATTTGATCTGCACTGAATTAAATGGAGCGCATAAGGAGAAATTGTACAGATATAGTAATAAATATAATCACTCCAAAATATCAAAACAAGGAATATTGCAATTAGAATCAATGGGGTGAAAATTGCCATGTTGTAGTGTGTTAATTAACAGCTAATTGAGTGCTAAATAACATATGCATTAATTTAGCGACCAGTTGATAATTAACATCAAAGGTCCACTGAACCCTTTGCCCCATGACACCCAAAACCATCTCAATGATTATGGTGAGAAGCCATTGGACTTTGGTCTGGGTTAGTGGGATACAGGCTTAACTAAGGAGAGAAATGATAGTCAAGGCAATATCCCTCCAGCCAGCAGTGCAATGCCAGAAAACTACTTTGGTTATTTGGCACAACCATTGAGAAGGGTATTGGAGCCCGGTTCCACTTCAAGGAGATCTGGGATAATTATTAATAAGAAGAAATGCCACAAAACAGTTTTACATTGAAAAGAAAGATGTAGATCTAACTGCAGATTAAAAGACTACATGGTAAAGATTCACCTGATGTCAGCCTCTAATGGGATTTCCCTTTATAAGGATGTAACACTCAATGGAATTTTACCCATATATTTAACCGTAATTGTTAAAATGCTGAATTAATTGAAACACAAGAGGAGCAGTTTGCGTCAAGCATTATTCTTTGGTTGAAACACTGAACCCCAATTTATACAGCCAAACCTAATAGTAACAGACAGGTATTAGACACCTTTGATTTGCTCCTGGCAGAACCTCTGATATACTCAATGAAATGAGAATGGCTTTATGGTCTCCAAGAATCTACAGATATGCAGTTTGACTGTACTTTGCTGGTCACAAGTTTACACTGAAGAGAGTTAACATTTCTGTCAAGTGGAGTCAAACGTGCAATCGTTCATTAATCAATTCTCTTTATTTTCCTCCCAAAGCTTCAAGAAACTGTTAAGCGGAAACTTGAAGGAGCCCGTTCACCACTGAATGGAGACCTGCAAAATGGAGTTTCTGACAGCAGCTTCTCTCCGACCAGTAAGAGAGTCCGAAAAGAGGGACCTGGGATAGAGCAGAGCAACAGTCTGCCCAATAACATCCCCATACCTTCAGTCTCTCCTCTGCATCAAATTGACATTAAACCAACTTTTCCCAGACCGACCAGTGGAAATAATTCAACGGGAATGGACGACCTAAACAAAGAAGGTCGACATCCCAGAGTGAACCTACAGGTCAATGGCACCAGAGATGATGATGACTTTAACCTGATTTTAACCAAGGATCTTAAGCAAGAGCCGCTGGATGACCCAACGGGTATGGACTCATCGGACGCTTCCCTTGTCCATCAGAATAAACTGTTCTCGGACATTAATCTCAACGAACAGGAGTGGCAAGAGTTAATTGATGAACTGACGAGCACAGTCCCAGAAGATGACATGCACGATCTGTTCAATGAAGATTTCGATGAAAAGAAAGAGATTGAGGTTATCAGACCCACTGCACAAACCCCAGTGCCACAAGATAACACAAATATAAAGTCTGAGATGTGTCCATCTCCTTTTAACCAGATGTCGATGGGATCTCCTCAGGTGAGACCATCTTCTTCAGGTCCTCCCTTTTCCAACGTCTCTACGGTCTCTAACGTCTCGTCTGTATCAAGCATTTCATCACTTTCTGCTCCGGCCACCTCACCAGTGACCTCTGCAAGCCAATCCCAGCAGCAAACCCCCAATCAAACCCCAGCACACGCAAGACCTGGAAGTGGCTTTCTGATGACGACATCTTCTGGGTCAGGGTCAGGCCAGGGGCCAGGACCGGGACCTGTACCGGGATCTGGTCCAGGACCTCTGCCGCCATCCGGTTCTGATCTGTCTCGAGCTGAACAGTTAAAGCAAATGGCAGTGCAGCAGCAGCAAAGAGCTATGTTGCTGCAGCAAAAGCACCAACACACTCAGCAACAGCACCAGCAGAATCAGACACCGAGCTGGTCACCCGCAGCTCCACCACACAGTCCCTTTGGAGGACCCTTTAATCCAGACAAACCAAATAGCCCAATGATGTACCCACAGGCCTTTAATAACCAAAAGCCTATGGTGCCTACTATGACAAGCAACCCTCAGAAGGCCATGAATAACTACCTCTCACAAAACCACATGAGCATGATGAATCAACAGCCAAATAGCATGGGGCAGAACTCTGTGAACAAACAGGCCATGCTTTCGTATGCTAACACTAAACCACTGTCTCATTATAATATTGAGCCTGTGGGCCAGAGAATGACCCCGCCGATGGTTAGTCAGAACAAAACTCCTATGATGCCCTACTTGCAGCAACAGCAGCCACATATTCAACCTCAGGCTCCTCATATTAGTGAGGAACAGAAGCGCCTGCTGTTAATGAAGCAGAAAGGACTACTGCCCCAGACAATACCTTATGGAACACTGCCAAGCCATGGTCCGGTAAGTGAGAAGAGCATATTGATTTTCAATGCTGCCAAGATTGGTGTTTAGTTTTGTTCCTCTTGCTTTTATATTAGAGGATTCTTGCTTATTTCACTTCTTTGAAGTCCCCAAAGCGTTAGTTTTATCTCTGTTTGTGCGTACGTTTAATCTTTTTGACTTGCCTTGTGTTTTAGTTGGTCTTGTAATAAGTGGTCCATGTGTTTTTTGTTCAAGATGCATTGATTAGATTCAAGGAAAGTTGGTTAAGGCCTGGCTTGAGGCTTGGCTTTGATAGGGCACTTTGAACACTTTATATTCCAACAAATAACTGTGCTAAAATAGATTTCCTTTGCAAACTCTGACAGATCAAGAAGTGTAACTGGGGACTAGTGTTTCATAAACGGTCCACCATAGTACTTGGTCTCACAGTTTGATATCTGACTTGCTGGCATTTTGCTCCTGTCTCGTGAACATTTTCTATTTTATTTTGCTACAGCGATAATCCCATCTTGGATCACAGTGTGTGTTCCATTATTTGCCCAGCGAATATAACTTAATTTGTCCATGTACAAGGGCTTGTTACTGTTTTCTCAACAGAGTTTCAGTTACAAAGGACTAAAGCATGGTTTTATACACACTGGTGTTACAGTTACCAGGTGTTCACAAAGTCCTGTTACCCCCACGTTTTTTCTACAGTTCACTGACCAACAACTGTAACACGTGGAATAAATTCTAAATACATAACAAATGTATTTAGAAGTACTTACTTGTACTCAGTACAAGTGTTTAACTGTGTTTAGATGTCCAGAGTATGGGTGTGAGCACCATCATTTTCATGGCAGATAATGATCCATTGTCATGTTCGGTCTGACATCTTGCGTAACATGGATGGAGTGACGAGGAAGTTACTGGTATCAGACATTGTTACACTCGACTCATCTGCAACAGAAAATAAAAATTCATTGAAAGAAAAAAATAAGGGTGTAACAGGACTTTGTGAACACCCTGAACTTTACCACAATGTGTATCAGGTGGAATGATCAGCTGCACAGGTTCATTTGCACTCGGTTCCTTTCACGTTATAGGGTAAAATTTGTGTTATTCCAAAATGTGTTCCTATTTTTTGTTAGAAACACCAGCAGGTGTTGCAAGTGTGCAGGTTAGTGGCTTCCTGTACTCAGGCTCTGAGCAATGCCATTTTGTTTTTACTATGAGGTCAGTGATCCTATTTTCTAAATTTTAGGACCTATATCAAACTTAATGGTATGTTTTTCTTTAATATCAGTTTCCCAGTATTATAATAGAAAGACAGCTACTGCCTGTGGATTTGTACCCAGCGTAATCAGTGTCCTCTGGAACTTAGGACCAACACTGGAGCTGCAAATCATTGGATTAGGGACTATAATTTGGATCTCTGTCTTGGGTAACAGTTGTACTCAGGAGCCTCCTGGGGTAGTTTGGACAAATTAATGGAGTCAAGAGAAAACTGGCCTTCCACCAAGTGCTGAAGTGTCCCCTCTTGACCTCAATTCCCTGTTAGTGCGAGGTTGAGTGCTAAACTTCACGGCAGACTACTATGTTCATCCTTGACATGACTGTTAGTCTGTGCGTTCTGTCCGTCTTTCACTCACCCTGCTATAACTCAAAAGATGCAAGGACCAATCAACTGTTTTGTTTATTTGAAAAAANGAACACATACTAGTGCCTGAATATTTCCGGAGGCCGAGTTGTCATATGTGGCCTCTCCAGACTAATTCAAGAGATATTAACCTAACTTAGATTAAGCTCAGCTATTATTCCCTGAATAGACTCAGGAAACCTATTTTACAAAGCTTCAACATCATCTCTACCAAGCACGAATCAAGTTGGTGGCACTATCAACCTTATTGAGATGGGGAAAGGGGGCTTTAACTGCAGAACACATTTAAATCTGGTTCTTTAAATCGACCCGGTATTTCATATGTTTAGAAAAACTGTTCTATAATTTTGATCCTTCCACAGTGACCCCTTCCAAATAATAACTGATTGAAATTTGAATATATTAAGTTGCTCTATTTTTCTTTACCTAGTTTTCAAATGCAGTTATTATTATCTTCTATATAATAATAATCCTTCCATTTGAATATAACACCTTTCATGTCTGGAGGACGTCCCAAAGAGCTTAACAGGATATACTGTAAAGTGCAGTGACTGTCTGTTTTGTGGATAAGTATGGCAGCCAATTTGGGCTCAGCAATGTCCCATAAACAGCCATGAAGTGAATGACCAGTTTTATCTGGGGTATAAAAGAAGAGGATGCAGCCAATGCCACAGTATCCGAGGAAAGGGTAGAGAAATTGGATAAGATAAGGAGGTATTAAAAAAGTTGTTGTTGCTCAAGGTAGATAAATCACCCGGTCTGGACGGGATGCATCCTAGGTTACCAGGTTATGAAAGGTTACAAAAGGTGTAAGGACCAATCAACTGTTTTGTATCAAGACCCTCCTTTTCGACTGTGCCTTCGATCACCCTGTTTCCCTCTCTGCTTTCCACCCTCCCCGATCCCAACCCCAGCTCGGGTCCAAAACTCTTGTCTGTCCAGTGCCTTGGGACGTCCTCCTGACGTGAAACACGCTGAAACAAAATTTCATTTTGTTGTTGTTGTTACTGAGGGAAGTAAGGGTGGAAATAATGGAGGCTCTGGCCACAATCTTTCAATCCTCTTTGGACACTGGGGTGGTGCCAGAGGACTGGAGGGTCGCAAATGTTACTCCCCTGTACCAAAGGGGGCAGAAGAATAAACCCGGGAACTACAGGCCAGTCAGCCTAACGTCAGTAGTGGGGAAACTTCTGGAGGCTATAATCCGGGACAAAATAAATTTTCACTTAGAAAATATGGGTTAATAAAGGACAGCCAACACGGATTTGTTGAAGGCAAATCATGTCTTACAAACCTGATGGAGTTTTTTGATGACGTAACGGAGAGGGTGGATGAAGGTAGTGCAGTTGATGTAGTTTATATGGATTTTCAAAAGGCGTTTGATAAAGTGCCACATAAGAGACTTATAAGCAAAATAGAAGCCTACGATATTGAAAGGACAGTGGCAGCATAGATACAGATCTAGCTGGGAGACAGAAAGCAGGCAGTGGTGGTGAACAGTTATTTGTCTGACTGGGGTGTCCAGAAGTGTGCCCCAGGGGTCGGTATTGGGACCACTGTAGTTTTTGATCTGTATAAATGACCTGGACTTGGGTATAGGGAGTACAATTTCCAAGTTTGCAGATGATACTAAGCTAGGAAAAGTAGTGAACAGTGAGCAGGATAGTAGCAAACTGCAAGAGGACATAGACAGACTGGTAAAATGGGCAGACGTGTGGCAGATGAAGTTTAATGTGGAGAAATGCAAAGTGATGCATTTTAGGAGGAAGAATGAGGAGAGGCAATATAAGCTGATGGTACAATCTTAAAGGGGGTGAAGGAACAGAGAGACCTGGGGGTTCATATAAGTAAATCTTTGAAGGTGGCAGGACAGGTAGATAAAGCAGTTAAAAAAGCATATGGGATATTAGGCTTTATAAATAGGGGCATAGAATACAAAAATCAGGAAATTATGATGAACCTTTATAAAACACTGGTTAGGCCTCAGCTACAGTACTGTGTTCAGTTCTGGGCACCACACTTTAGGAAGGATGTCAAGGCATTGGAGAGGGTGCAAAGGAGATTTACCAGGATGGTACCAGGAGCAGAAAAGGTTAAGAGGAGATTTACTAGAGGTTTTAAAAATTATGAGGGGATTCGATAGGGTGAACAAGCAGAAACTATTTCCATTGGCTGGTGGGTCGGTAACCCGAGGGCACCGATTTCAAATAGTTGTTAAATGAAACAGAGGGGAGCAGGTAAGGAGAAATTTTTTTCACACAGCAGTTGTTCAAATCTGAAATGCATTGCTTGAAAGAGTGGTGGAAACCGATTCGATAACAACTTTTAAGAGAGAAGTAGATAATTATTTTGGGAGGACAAGTTCGCAGGGCTATTGTGAGAGAGCAGGGGAGTGGGATTGATTTGGATAGCTCTTTTCAAAGAGCCGGCACAGACGTGATGGGCCGAATGGCCTCCTTCTGTGCTGTATAATTCTGTGAATCTATAATTCTATTGTTGGCCTTGAGAAACTCCTTTCTCTTTTTGAATAGTGTTTAGATTTGCCCTTTGCTGGTGATGGAGTGGGTGGAGAGTCTCTTTTGGTTGATTTAGGTGGGATTGTTTGCAGGACCTTACTAATTTGAAGCTGCCGGTAAGTAGTTTATTGGCGTTTTTTTCCACACAGGTTGGAGCTGCACGGAGTGATCCACTGAAAAATAATGGAGCCTCATTGCTAGGAGTAGAGGAAAGGGTTTATTAGACAGCAGGTATTGTGCTAGACTGCTCTAGCAAGTCGGATAAGGCAGTGTGGATGTGTCCACTGTTACTCATCCCTGCTCGTTGGTTATGCAAGCTGTGCTGAGTACCGATCGCACATGTCGAGACTTGTGGTGTTGATGTGTTTGGCTGCTCACGTTGTGATGCTGGCTGAAACTATCCCAGGGAGGATTTAAGCCACATACTCCTGCATGCTGTACATATATATATTATATATATATTATATACATATATACACACATACACATATATATGTATATATAGAGAGAGAAAATGTCTTTCTTGGCTGTATCGTGGACCCAGTAATAATGTGGAGCATCAAAAGCCCTCGCGGTAGATTTCACACTGACGTGTAAATAGGGGTGGATGATGCACTGTGCGGCTTACTGCAGAGACTAACAACCACTAATAATAATGTCAGGATGTGGAATCCATCAAACTGACATGAAATGCAACGGATAGTGAAGTGATCCTGGGGAAGGTGGCTGCAGTTTCCAGGGTGGGGTGGAGCTGTGCCGCTCAGACCATTTAATATTTCCTCATTCTCCCATTCCTCTTGGACTCGCTTTCCCGTTCGTCCAAGCCCGAGAGAACAATTGGTAGTAAAAGGGCCGCCCGCACATTGTGTCTGCACCTTTCTCTGACTGGCACAGCTCCTTGCTCTGCCCCCACAGGCAGAGAGGAGACTAATTGCATGCCTTTCCGATGAATTTTACAGAAATATTTTTTCCCCCCAATAGGGCATTTTATTTTTTTACATCTCTGAAATAAAACAGCGACGAAAGGTGACGCGGCAGCTATTTATTGCAGCAATTGCTCACACAAAGCCCTTTCCCAGAGAGGACCAGCTTCCTCCTCTCCCCTCCCCTCCCTGTTTGCTCAGCTCCCTTCCTAATTACACATCACAGGTCACAGTGTCACAGCCATTGCAGTGGGTTGTAGTTTAAACGTTAATGTCTCACAAGCGTGTGGGACGCCACTCCACAGAGCAGCACAGCGGCTGCAGAAGTTAGCCACCAGATCATTAATTTATACCAGCAATCTCCAGGAGGCATCCGTGAAATACTAATTTGACACTGTCTAAAAGCCCGGGGATGCCCCATAGATAATGACTGTCAAAATATAACCCCAGGAATTAGCAACCTGAGGAGCAATTTCTACAGGGATTTCACTCCTTGACTTTGATGGAGCGACTGATACTTTTTGTTTTCTTTCTTTAAATAAATCTATTGTTTTAATGTAAGGGACTTTTTTTTAAGGCTGATCCAGCAAAACTCTTCATGCTTGCTGATCTAACTACCGATTGCCAAAAATAGAAATCCTTCTCACTACTTCTTTATCATAGGTTTCCATATTCACAGATTTAGCAGAATAGTTCCCTATTTTTAGTGATCATCTTACATATGTTCAGTAGTACAATTCTGGTCACCATGAAATAAGGGGGATGCCCAGGCTGGAAAGGCAACGCATAGGAGTCTGATTCCCAGCATCAGTGGGTGAGGGTGAGCTATGAAGAATAAGCTGGGCCTCTTCAGCCTTGAAAACAGACATTTTATAGGAGACCTTGGAGGTCTACAAAAAGTGCTTAATGGGTTAGAGATTGTAAGCCCAGAACAATATGCTCAGTTTCCAAGACCAGAGGGCAATTTCAGGGCTGTAGGAGAATTTCAGCACAGACACCAGGAATTATTTCTTTACAACCGGGATGTTCTTCGGACCTGATAAGGTGCTCAACCAAATTCAAGGATTATTATTCTTCGTCACCAGGAAAATACAGTAAATATCCCAATAAAAAAAACTATTGTCGGCATTGTGAAAAACAGGGGTGAAACACCTCACTTTGGGTCATATGTTAATCAACAGCTGAAACGGGTTTCCAGAAAGAGCAGTGGAGACCAGGATATTAGACTGATTTAATGAACAGCTTAGAGCTGTAGTGGGAAGATGCCCGGGCGAGTGTTCTGGAAGAATGAGGTCAAATGAGCCTGGGGTGTGGAGGGGTTCTTTACCTGAACACCTTTTGTCACCTTGTGATCTTGTGAATGCTGTCTCACCTCCTGTCCCTTTTCCTACTGAGCAGGTTTTGTCGGTTGTGCTTCACTTTAAGCAAAACAGTCTGGCACCCACTGTGCAGCCGAACTCTGACTCATGACGCCCCTGTTTTTCCCATGGCCATTTGGGGGATTTGTTGGCCAGGATACCAGGAGAAACTCCCCTTTTCGAAGAGTGGCATGGGATCTTTAACATCCACCTAACCAAGCAGACGGGACCTCAGTTTAACATCTCGTCCAAAGGACGGCACCTCCGATAATGCAGCACACCCACAGCACTGCATTGGAGTGTCAGCCTAGACTATGTGATTCCAAGTCGCAACATGGGATTTGAACCCAAAACCTTTTGACTCACAAGCGAGAGTGCTACCACTGACCCAGGCTGAATGCACTGCACGCAGGCTCAGGATTGAATCAGTTCATCTTTGGTCCCACAGCCAACAATTGGTGCAGTCAGAATGAGCAGCCTCCAGGCGAGGGGAGCTGGGAATGTGCTTATAAATGACAGCGGAAAATAAAACACGGTCAATCAAACCATACAGCCTTGTGTGCAAAAGGTTAATAAACTGTGTTATGTGTTCAGCATCGCTGTGGGTGAGAAAACAAGTACCTGTAATATAACCTAAAAAAAGCATAAGCAGATTCTGTTCCTAAGCAATTCGCGGTGTGGGTGTTGTCTCGGTGTGTCACGGCCCGGGTCAGTTGTAGGCACCGAATCTGGCTGTCCTGTGGGCTAAAATGTGAAGCGCTCTCCACCCTCCTGTGTTGGTGCCAGGTTTTGAGACAGTCCCGCGCCTCTGTAAGGGTTCTGCTAAACTCACTGTGCATTGCGGTGGGAAGTTAATTGGGATTGATTTGACCGGCCTGAACCTCACGATGCTCGGCTCCTCTCCCTATTAGCGCCCCAGTGAGCCGGCACTTACACACTCGGGCATCACAGCACTTACTCATGCAGGTGTGTCGCGTGTGGCGAGCACGGAGCAGCATGCAAAGGTTGGCTGCGTGGTTTGCACTGGGATGAAATCCAGGGGAAATGCTGATTAAATCTTTAAACTGGGGGAAAGCTGAGGATCGTGTGCAGTGCAGGCCTGCCTGCTGCTGCTGCTGCTTTGCCTCTGCGTTGTGTAACATGATCTAGCTTCAGCCTCGACTCTGATCAAATCCATACCGAGCTCCGTGTAAACAGAGGCTAATGGGCGACAGATTCCCTGTCATCGTAAGTCACTTGGTCGCACGTAGGGGAAGTCACAGTGACGCAGATACTAATAAAGAAAGGCTTGTGTTTAACAACTGGATAGAGGGTTACAGGTGACTTGCTTTTGACCCTGTTTATACAATACACTGCTGCTAATCCAAGCGTCATTGATCTGGACACACCATTAATCCAGACATCCAATGTACAGTTCAATTTCTGTCAAATACCCGAGCTTCTCTTTCTTTACCGTCTCCTGTTTCTTTACCGTCTCGCTTTCTTTACCGTCTCCTCTTTCTTTACCGTCTCTCTTTCTTTACCGTCTCCTCTTTCTTTACCGTCTCTCTTTCTTTACCATCTCTCTTTCTTTACCGTCTCCTCTTTCTTTACCGGCTGCTCTCCTGTTTACCATCTCCTCTCCGTTTACTGACTACTTTCTCATTGGAAAACACTTAGGGGACAGTTGACGTGTGTGAATGTTTCTACACAAACAAGACACATAGACCTCGCTCCAATTGTGATCCTGGTAGCTTTCAGCTAGTGAGTCCAGGTTTTTCCAGCCAAAGATCTCCCCAGAATTATGACCTGGGCCTTTGAGGTACGATGTGGTCTCAGCTGGGTCCCTTTGTGGATTGAAGTATAAACAGTGTTCCTATTCAGTTCTCTTATGAAATTGTCCCAGTTAAAATCTCAGACCCAGTTCATTAGTGCATGTGCACCTGAAACAGATTTCCTTATCTTTAGCTAATTTGCAGGTTAGAGTCTTATAAATGTATAGATTGATTCCAACCACTATTATATAGGTTAATTCTGCGGCTTGTAGATTTGCACGCTTTTAGGTGACACACTTTGAGCAAGCTCAGATTTGTTGAGAGCTTCTGAGAGTGTCTCAAACCTGGAGCATAATTCTAAAGTGATCAACTCCTGGCAAGAATGTTTAGACTCGCTGGCCATCGTAATCACAACTGGAGCAAAGGGAGATCAATGCATAGATACTTGGTGAAGTGACATGAGTATGAAGGGATATGGAGAAAACAACTTTCATTCAGATAGCTACATTTTATGTGGGGTAGCATCTCGGGGTAGTCAACAATGGCATAGTTTGATGCTGAGCCGGGGAGAAAGAGGAGGTAACCATAGGTGGTGTTGTTGTTGCCCTTGCTTGGCAGGGGCACATGCACATTTTCCAGAGAATGGATATTACTGGATAGATATCAGGAGCAGGACTGTGACTTTTGTTTCCTTTGCCGAGCGCAAAGGCTAATTGTAAAACCTGGTCTGCCACCTCAGCTGAGATCAGCTTTGATCAGTTCTGAGTTCACACCTAGGACGTTCTGGGCCCATGTAAGGATTTGAATCACAGTGTAAGCTGACACTCCATTGCAGTGCTGGGGGGGTGTTGCATTGTCGGACGTGCTGTCATTCGGATGAGACGTTAAACCAAGGTGCCACCTGCCTCTTCAGATGGATGTTAAAGATCCCAAGGCACTATTTGAAAGAGAAGGGAGTTTCTCATGGTGTCTTGGCCATCATTCCCCCAAATCAAATTGGTCACTAACTCCTTGGCTATTTGCGGGACATTGCAGGGCACAAACTGGCTGCCACGTTTCGCCCATAAAATACACAGTCAATCCACTTCACAGTATATCCTGTGAAGCGCTTTGAGACATCTCGATGACATGATGAGTAGCTATATCAAATGCAAGGATTATTATTATATTATTAAAGTATGCCACTTGGAGAATCATTAAGCTTTTGTACTTTTGTTGTGGGTGGGAGGAGAGAATCTTTCCATATTTAGTGAATTTATCTAACCTCCATGCTGACAATATAAGCAGTGGCTTTGTGGGAAAGATGTTATTTTTTGAGAAATTCGCTTGGGTAAAGAGGCTGTAGAGCCGAAGGTTGGATCAGTTTCCAGGTATTATTAGAGCTGTATGTTGTTGTGAAGGATTATTATTATTATTTTGCTGAGTTTCACATGAGTCAGTGGCTTCAAACCCTAAGCCATTTGGAGGAAACGCCGTTATTACATTTTAATTTGCAGCAGCTAATTCCATAAAGGTTGTTGAAAATTGATACTTACCTTTTTTGTTTGGGGGGAGGGGGACGACGACCGCAAATCTGTATAATTTAAACCCAAAGTCCTCCGGACTTGTAATAATGCAGAAATCCAACTTTTCCGCAACATAAAAGGGACTTGGGGAGAAGATTATTTTGAGATTAATTCTAAGGAGCTTTGGTGACCTCCAGTAAATGAAACTATTTAGTTACAAGTCCGTTCTCTCCAGCAGCGGCAAAGGCAACAGCAACAAGAGGATATTTTCCAGCTGCCCACCCATTTCCTGTAGCAGCAGCACTTCAGGATCAGTTGGTTGTCATGTAGTTCTTAAGGACATCCTCTTTCAATGGGTACAAAATAAGATACAGAGATAATTACAGACTACTGTAACCAGCCTCTTTTTTCCTCTCCAGCCCCCACTGCATTCCGCAGTACGTCAGCAGGCTCATTTTCTACAACACCGTTTGTAAACTGCTGCCAAAATAAGAGACTTGCCTCGAGTTTTTTTGGATAGCTACGATTTGCACACGTTTCACATCCAACCTGTATCAAGGCACACGTACAGATGTAATTTCCTGACTGGCTTGAGAGGGGAAATTAGGGTGTTTCTATACTGCTTTTTTAACATGTAGGGGAGGAGGGGAATCAGATGTTTCTGAGACTACTGAGTTCATGTGAAAATCAAGATATTATCAACCCAATCTTCGGGTGGTTTGGAATAGTTTTTGTTTGACGTCGTCAGCCTGGCTCAAGATGGTATCACTCTTGTCTCTTGGTCGGAAAGTTATGGGTTCAAGCCCCATGTCAGAAGATGAGTTCACAGTTTAAGTTGACACTTCAGTACATTCGTGGGAGCAAGCTTCGTATCGTCAAGACACCATCCTTTGGGATGGAGGTTAGCTATATGACCTCATTCACCATGTTCTACCAACCCAGTAACAAGGCTGATATCCAATACTTCTAGTGAAACAGTGTGAGCCTGGCTCAGTTAGTAGCACTTTTGTTTCTAAGTCAGAAGGTTGTGGGTTCAAGCCCCAAATTTGTAGTTTTGAGTTTTTTTGTAGGTTGATGCTCCAGTGCAATCTGGGGTTGTGGGGGTCACCAGATTGACAAAGGTACCGTTCTTCAGAAGAGGTGTTAAACTGCCTGTTCAGATGAATATTAAAGATTTCATGGCACTATTTGAAAAGAGAAGGGAGTTTCCACCAGGGTCCTGGCCAAGAACTTTTCTAATTATGAAAACAATGCAGTTATCAGATTATCGGAGAATTCAGTGCACTGTAAGCAGTGTATAATTAGAGCAAAACTACTATAATACATGTTATACTATATCATGAAGTAAAAATCATATTACAGTAAACTAAAAGCACAATGTACAGTACATAGGTTCTAGTGCAAACACAATTAGTAACATGAATATTTTGATATACTTCACAACTTTCAGAGGATTTCAATGAATCGAGGAACAATATCAGCATCTGGCCCAGCGATATTATGAGTCACATAACTAAAGACTACTGTACAGCCTAGTTGTCATACCTGTAGTTTAACCTGGGGTTCAAGCTCTTTTATTTCCATCAAGCACAAACGATAAGAACACAGTGTCACATAGAGTGATCTAGCACCCAACAGGCCATTCTGCCCAACTAGTACCTGACAGTCTTTATAATCCACATGAGACCCCTCCCATCCTATACCTAAATTACATCCTTATCGCACCATGCCCGGCACATCTGTCCTACAGAGTACATAGTCATTGCACGCTTGCTGTCCTCAAAAGTAGTCACTGTGCTTGACAGTAATTACATGCTAAGGACTGTAATGCTACATGTATGATCTGTGTGCTACATTCCTGCTCTCGGCTGAAGGTTGACAGCTGAGGCCAAAGCTTCTCAGCTCACTTTTGACCTGCACCTTGGCTGCCATTAACAATGGGCTCTGCTATAGAACGGGAGCAATGAGGGATCTGGCAAACGTAATGATGCGCTGCTCTCTGCACCAAATAGCAGAACTATCTACATGATATTATTCCCAGCTGGTACAGCTGGTTGTCGCAATGGTCTCCATTACGTCCCGAGGCATGTGGCTTCAATGTGCAGTTTTTGCCACTTTATAGCCAAGCTGTTGGCTGTAGACCTGTCGGTCGATGTAGGGTGCCACAGCCTGCCATCCATCTGTGGAAATAAGTACCTCCAGGTACACAAGATTCAGCTGTGTATGATCGTGAAGAGCAGCATGTTGGTGATCTTCCATGCTTAGTCAAAGGGTGTCTAACGCATGTCGAAATCCAGCACTGTGCTTAGTGTATTCAATTCAGCCTGAGAGTTCCACATACGTAAACCACCTAAATCTCTGTGTGGAATGGAGTGTGCACTTTCTCTCTCCTTATCCTGGAGAATATTAGGTGCAGGTTGGCACGAGCCAATTCTTGTGGACCCCAGAGTCTGTGTTGCAGTACTACAATTCCCTCTACTTTCCCCCCACCCCCCTTTTCCTAGACATTAATGGTATGATACAGTCAGCATATTACCCTCTGGTACTTTGCCCCTTTTATATCATTCATCTCTAACGTCCTCCACTAAGACGCCACAAATGGGGGAAGTGGGCACTGACATCAGCTGCCAGTTTGTCAGTCGTCTCGTCTTCAGTGGCATATTTTTAGTTGTGGTCCAACAGAACATCCGGTTGAGATGTCCCACTGTACTGAAGTATATATTATTTCACAATATTGGAATGCACATTGATATTGGCTAATTGTTTAGTATTTATACATTTATTATTCTATTTACTTCACAGACACAATTCGCAGGGAGAAAATTGCGAGGTGTGATGTGATAATTATCACATTGTTATTAATACTGCCAAGGCCGGGTGTTAATTAGGTGTAGGAATTTGTTTCCCTACAAATACACAGTCACTGCACTTCATAGTAAAAAAAACTTCTGAAGCACTTTGAGCCATTTTTACAGGCTAACAAGGTGCTATTATCAACTTCCAGGAATATTATCTATTTACAGTATTAGACTCAACATTGTGGAGTTACGTAGCGTGGTTAGTAGTGGTTAGTGCGCTCGCTTTGCAATCGAGAGGACCCGGGTTTGATTCCGGGCAGAGCGAAATCTTAGGCAAGTTTCCTAACTCCACACATCTCTATTTACCCAGTAGTAAGTAGGAATCTGGTTGTTAGTCGATTGGTAGATCGCTTTCCGGGGATAATAATCCTTCCCCCCCAAAATTGGCCCCCCCCACCCCAATCCACTACTGTTTGTGGAACACTGCTCCATGCAATTGACTGCCTCATTTCGCCTATAAAATACGCAGTCAATCCATTTTATATTCTGTGAAGCGCTGTGAGGTGTCTCAACTTGATAAGGTTCTATATCAAATGCAAGGATTATTATCATTATTTGCATCACCTTACCCTCTCCACCATGCTCCTCCTGGAGGCTTCATCAACCTGTTCAAAAGAGGGGACCTGGAGAGAGGGAGAAAGGGGCACCTCCTTCAAGACCCGTCTCAAGACCCTCCTCTTCGACCGTGCCTTTGGTCACCCTCCTACTCCTACCCTCCCCGCCCTCCACTGCTTCTGATCCCAACCACCAGCTCGGGTAAGGATCCCTGACTGTCCAGCACTTTGGGACGTCCTCCTGATGTGAAAGTCGTTTTACAAATGTAACTTGTTGTTGTTGTTGTTTAAACCGAGGAAATTAATACTGTTGCTGAACAAGAAGAAGAAGGTGTAATTGTCACCTTGTGGCATTTTTGAATTCTTAAAATGTTAAATTAAACAGTGGTCCTGTTCCTTGTACAGTACGGGTGCCCTGTTTGTGGCGTTTTGCTGCTCAATCAACAATCTGTCGGTCAGTCAGCTCAGTCCATTGTGTTGTCTGCCTGGAAACGCCTGAGATGAAGTGTAGCAATCTGGCCAGTCACTCCCCACTGATTTGTAATACAGCAAAGGACTTTTTGTCCTGCTTTGCTTTTGCCTTCTGCAAAGGATTTAATATAAAGTGTAGTGACTGCGTATTATTTGGAGATGAACACAATGGCAGACAATTTGCACACAGCAATGCCCCGCAAATATCCATGAAGCAAATGTAAAATATGACTGGTTCAGCTCTGAATAGTGGCATCACAGGAATGAGTGATGTGCGCAGTGGAACCCACTATGTAACAAAGTTTACCTGGGGGTCAGTTTAGCGGTATAATCGATATTCATTGCATCGAATGTTCCCTGCATATGCCAATTGTGATTCATATTGATATAATTATTTGTACAGTATTAATATAGATATGAATGTATATTGCATGTCAGGGATGATCCCTGCCGACTGTTCCCAATGGTGACATCCGTGAAGATGAGCTTTGGATTTCCAATTCTTAGATCACTACTGTCAACTACCAGCCAGTGGGATCCTTGCTTTTTTCTCCCCCTATAAATGTAACTAGCCCTTGTACTTGCTACAGTGCTTTATCAGGAACGCTTGATAGGATTTATTATGAAGTGTAGTGACTGTATATTTGTAGATGAAGATGACAGACAATTTGCATACGGCAGTGTCCCACAAATAGCCGTGAAGTAAACCCCTAGTTTTGTCAACCATCAGTAGATTAGATTACGTTGGAGCAGTGTTCCGGTGGGTGAGGGGTGTGATCAACTTCTACTTACCGTCAGGAACCATCAGTTGTAGTTAATCCCTGTTGATGAATATCGCTCTGAAAGGCCCACTCATACTGCTAGGCAGTCAGGGTGCAATCTTTGTAGGTCAAAGGTAAGCTAAGAGTTTATGGCAGCAGCAATAGACCGGAGCCTTGGGTAGAGAAGTCAGTGCTGCATAAGTCTGATCTGTATAAATTGTATAATCGCCTGAGTCGTACATCTATCTAAGTCCCGTTCAAGAGTGTATATTCTATGCAAGTTTGACTTAACTCATGCTTTATATAAGTCATATTAAATACATGTTCCCAACTGATACAATTTATGTGAGGTTTACTGTACTAAAACTCTTGAGTTGGACTTCGATACACAATTGTGAGCCTCAGGAGCCTGCGAGGGGCTGCGTTAACTCCTCAGCTACAATTCCCACCTGGAGACACTGGAATTCTCTACGATTTGTTCTGACTATCTTTTGATAGTATCAGTTTCCTCGCAGTGTCAGCTGTGTAAATGCCCCAGCCTGCCTGTCTGTGAAATTATCCTCTGAATCACTTTTTTTCTTTCCCCCTTTCTATTTTTTTTTAAAAGACAGAGACAGACGCTCACACTCACTCTCTCTCACACACACACACACACACAAGAGTATAGCAACATCCAGTTGTAAAAGTTATACTTCCATATAAGTCAGTTTCTTCTTTGTCTCACTGGTGTGGAAATCACTTTCCTGTGTTCGGACACAGAAACTGACACGAAGGGTGCAACTAGGACCTGCCGTGCAGTTGTGCGTCGATCTGTGTTCCAAGAAAATGTGCCTTCCATTTGTTACCATAAATAAGCTCAGTTATAACAGCTTCTGAAATGCGTCTGGTGGGAGTTTGTGGGGGTGGGGAGGGAGGAATTGGAGGGGGAGGTCTAACAAGCTGTGTTTTGCCAAGAGATTTTCCATTACACTGTATAAATACAGATCTTTTTTGTCAAACTTTAGGCAACGGCCTGTGTTGGCCCTCCCTCCAGGGACAGTTCATGGCTCTGTGGGGGGGGGAACGGATTGGGGGGGAGTAATTCTCACCCACTGACTCAGAACAGAGTCCGGCTGCTACAACTAGGGCAGCTGGACTCCACTGTTGAATTTCAGTCCCTGACTCAGTATCCCCGATCCTTCTGTAAATAGCTGTTGTCATCATAATAATAATAATAATCCTTGCATTTGATATAGCGCTTTTCATGTCTTCTCGGCGTCTCAAAGCGCTTCATAGAATAATAATAATAATAATCCTTGCATTTGATATAGCGCTTTTCACGTCTGGAGGACATCCCAAAGCGCTTCATAGAACACACTGTAAAGTGAATTGACCGTATATTTGTGGGCGAAACGTACCCCTTACAGCGGGTTCCTCTTCACTTACGTGGGTCCCTGTTTCAGATCTCTCCTGCTGCCTCTCGCTCTACTGGGTGTTCACAATGTCCTGTTACCCCATGTGTTTTTTGTTGCACAGTGCACTGACCAACAACTGAAATGTGTCGAAGAATCCTGATAATCGTACTTAAGAGTACTTAATTGTATTCAATACAAGTGTTTAACTGTGTTTAGACGTCCAGAGGATTGCCATCATTTTCATGGCAGATAATGATCGGTCGCCACGTTCAGTGCGACATCTTCCGTATCACGAATGGAGTGACGAGGAAGTTACTCATCTCCAACAGCAAATAAAAAAATCATTGGAAGAAACCGGGGGGTAACAGGACTTTGTGTACACTGCTGTGTTTGGCTGACTGTATTGATGTCGTCAGTAGCCCTGATGTGTAATAGCCAGATGGCTTCCCTGTTTCAGGCGGACTTTACTGTCCCTCTGCGACCTTGCAGTGAGTGCCTCCCCCTTGATGTGGACTGAAACGTGGCCCATCACCGTCCAACACCCTCCCTTTTGAGAGCCATGAAGTCTCAGTCACTCGCCATTCATGGCTTTGTCACTCTGCGGTGCAGGAGGATTCTGTGCTGCAAGAGCGACATAAAAACCCTGCCTCGTGTCCAAGCTAAAGGCAACCGCGACTGGAGATGTACCACAAACCAAACTCATTGTGAAAGATGCAGCAACAATGTTAAAAGAGCTTGTTACAGATATTGGAAAGTCAACAAAAGGAGAGGGAGTGGTGGTGGGGTGGAGCAGACAATGTGGTATCCTCATCCGATGTTGGTACATGTGCACTTTCTGTCAACCATGAACATAAGAACATAAATGCTAGACGAGAAAAGACCAAGGTCCTTCTCGTTCGCCTTCCACCTTCCTGACGGTCGCATGCACGTGTCCCAAACTACCCATGTATTATATCCCATAATGTTATTTCCTAAAAGAAAACTGTCTAATCTGTGTTTGAAAGGGACCTTGGGGGGGGGGGCTTAATTACTGGATAGTGAATCAGGAATAGGTACCCTTCCCCTACTTAAGTGGAGCATTGTCAAGTAGAAGCACTGAATTGCCTAGGCCTTGATTCAATAATAATAATCCTTACATTTGGTAAAGCGCATTTCACGTCGGTATAACGTCCCAAAGCGCTTCACAGGGTATACTGGAAATTGCAGGGACTGTGTGCTTTGTGGGCAAACGTGGCAGCCAATACATGCACAGCATTGAAGTGCCAGCTTAAATTATGTGAGTTCCAAGTCCCGAAGGGGGACCTGAACCCACAACATTCTGACTCAAAGGCGAGAGTGTCAAATCGGGATCTGAGTTCAAAGAATCTATAGGATCCAGCGTGAAGTGTGGGACCATTTCAAGGAGAGAACTGTTGATTCCTCCAAATTAAATTGCTTGTCCGTCTCGCAGCTGTTGGAGCAGTGTGTAAAGTGGCTGTCACGTTTGCCTGTGAGCACGCAGTCACTTCACTCGAGTGTTTGCTTGTGAAGAAGCATTTTTGAGGCATTTTCGACATGATAAGGCACTGTAAAACTGCAAGCCTTTCTTCCTGAAGAGTAAACACTTCTGTCTTTAGGTCTGTCGTCCTGACCAGATCATCCATCACTGTCCAAGTTCCCATCATAAAGCCAGGCGTCGTGCTAATGAGTGACAACAGTCTGAAGGGAATGATAACAGAATTCAGACTTTCTCTAATTTGCTTATTCATTGCACTTGTGGATAGCTAATGTGGCACCTCGGTGCCTATCGCCAGCAACAGACAAAGCCTATCAAAAGGCCATTGTTTATTTACGGAGCAGATTTTTTAAAATAAAAAAAGCCATTAACAAAACTCAGGGTAATATTGGGGTTTATCAGCAAAGAGCATAGTGTTTGGATAAAGTGAGGCAGCCTTGGAGAAAAACAACAACTTGACGTATTGCCACTTCCGATTTCTCTGCTCCTGAGCCGGGCTGATAAATGGGACGTGTGATAATCGTAAAAATACTTTACTCTCTCAGCAATAAGTTTGCTGCCAGGGGTGAAAACTGGGGCCTTTTTAATTCTTTCCACCAATTTCCCCCACCCCCTCCTCCTCGTCTCAAGATGCTTGATTTCTTGTTCGTTCCACTTGGTACGGTTTCACTGGCATCGGGTGTCCTCCAGAACCACGACCAGGAGGCCCTTACTCAGGTGACACTAAGTCTGTAGGAATATGTGGAGCCCCGTAATGGTTCGTGAGATTGCCTCGCAAGCAAGAGGACCGGCTTCAAATCACTGGGTGGGGCAAAACCTTAGGCAAGTTTCCTTACTCCACAACCCTCTGTTTACCTAACAGTAAGTAGGAACCAGGCTGTTAGTCGATTGGTGGGTTGCTTTCCAGGGGTAATAATCCTGCCACAAAAATAATAATAATTCGGTCACTTAATTCACGACTGTTTGTGGGATACCGCTGTGCGCAATTCGCTGCTGTTTGCAATTGGCTGCCAACAAAATGCACAATCACTCCACTTTACAGTATATTCCTTGAAGCGCTCAACAACGTGATAAGGCGCCATATCAAAAGCAAGGATTATTTCTATTATTAATATTCGGCTGGAGGAGAAGAAAGGCCGGGAGGAGACATTGCATCTGAGCCCCATTTATTTTCACAGGAGCGAACTTTCCAGTAGGAATCACTAGATAGCGATCAGGAGTGGGTACTGTTCCTAAGTTGTCCTGAACAATGTTCCTCCCTCATCTTAAGTTTACACCCCAAAAACTATTTGTCACAGGAGAGGGTAGAATGATGAAGAACGCTGCATCAAGCTGTTTCTTGAATGAGTCCAGTGTCCTCGTTTGTATCATCCCTGATCCAGATATTAATTATCCTCTGACCTCCTGGTGCTATCCTGAAATTGCTCCTCGCAACCCTGAACATGTGGCCTCTTGTCCTGTTTTTGTCTCTTGTTTTACATGGTTATGTTTACCGGAGATTGCTGGCGCTGATTCACTGCTGCGACATGTGCCAGGCAGTAACAGTCACTACTTCACAGTTGCCTCTTAGGTATACAATGCGAGCACTATCATTTATGTTTGCTGTTTAAAACTTTTTGTGTGTGAACAGACTCGTCTGAGGAAAGGAGAGAAAACAACTTTTCAGAAAAATAGGAAGATCTTGATTTAAAAAAAACGGGGGTGGGTGGAGAGGGGAGACTGGAATGTTCCCGCTTGTTTTGGGAGGATCTCATTCCATTTATTTTTTTCCGGCTTGAATAGTGAGCTTCTGTCATTGTGACAGGAAACGCAATGTGTGCACTGAATCGAACCCTCCCAGTCTTGCTGGAGACGTTGACCTCGCTCGCTTTTGGTGCTGCCATCGTTCTGCCCTGTGTCATCAGGCTCTGTGTGTCAACATGTCAATCATGGGCAGTCTGTGGCCATCCGTTTAAAGGGACTATCCAGTTTCAGTGTACCTTTAATTCATTGGAAAAAAATTAAAGGGCAAAGTAGCTTCTCTTCATAGCTCACCCTGAAAAGAGAAGGGAGTTTCTCCTGGGCAATAGTCCCCCAGATCAAACTGGGCTTTCACTTCCTGGTACATCACTATTTGCAAATTAGCTGCTGTGTCCACCTACAAAATACGCAGTCACTACACTTTACAATAAAATCGTGTGAAGAGCTTTGGGATGTCTCAGCTATGTGATAAAGTGCTATATCAAATGCAAGGAGTATTATTATTATTATTATCATCATTATCCAGTAAGAAGCAAATCACACAATCGCAGTCGATGGTACGATATCTGATTTCAGCTTGGGGTAAGCGACGAGGCACTGCAATCGTCCTCGGTGCCCGGATTTAGGGCAAGTGGGAGTGGGGAGAATCCATCAGGGTTCCTGCCTCTGATGTCTGGGCAGAGATCCCTGACAGTATAGGTGCACACTGGATGAAGACAAGCTTGAGCTCAGCTGTAAATCTCTCTCCCTTCCCCCCACTCCAGTCAAATAACCTGCCAACAATAAATTGCCAACAGTAAAAAATGAATAATGGCTACTCCAGCAAAGCGTGTGAGGATGTCTGCCGTCTGTGTAAATATGCCTCAGCAGAGGTGGAAAGGAGTCAATTGCCTTCAAGAAAGGAGAAATTGGCGAGCAAGAGAGAGAGACAGAAATTAAGCCAAGTGTAGGGGGAGGTTCAAATAATGGTCCTTATCATTCCAAAATCTGGAGTCAACTCCCTCTCCATTCCTTAGTGATAAAGTAGATTAGAAATCACAATGTTTCTTAACAGAATCAGTTTTAATAACAGATTGCAATTGCTAAAAAAAACCCTGGCATTTTTCACCCCAATAATAATAATAACAATCCTTGCATTTCATATAGCGCTTTATCACTTTGTTGAGTTGTCTCGAAGTTCTTCACAGAATATACTGTAAAGTGGAGTGACTGTGTATTTTGTGGGCATACCCAATATCTTTAAGCTTTGCTCTCCACGATCCTTGATGTTTGACTACCAGTTTAAAGGGCTAAAAAAATATTGGGATAAAGTTTGAATTAAAAAATGTGTTATTTGGATAGAGCTGCTCTGTCCTAGCTTGAAGTATATAAACCCGTTAATGTTCCGATGCGTCACACTCCCAGGCTTGACTAATAATACAAATCTAGTTTCTCTTGGATGCTAAGACTAAAAGATTTGAATAGATGGCGGGGGCAAGGGGAAAGACAGAAACATGGCCAAGAAAGGAACATTTGAGAACAGAAACAGGAGGAGGCAATTCAGTCTCCTACCAGTTTATTAGATCTTGGCAGAATATTTAATCCCAATGCCCCGTTCTTTTACCATACCTCTTAATACCTTTACTACCCAAGTCCTGTATCTGTTTATCTTTCTTTTAAACATGGTTGCAGCTTGATTTCGTGGCTATAGCTTTCTGGGACAAAATATTCCACATCTTCACAACCCTCTGTATGAGGAAATGCTTCCTGATCTTAGGTCACCCACAAAACACACAGTCACTACACTTAATATATCCTGCAAAGCGCTTTGGGACGTCCACCTGACATGAAAGGCACTATACCAAATGCAAGAATTATTATTATTAACTGCCTAGGCTTTTAAGATTATGGCCCCTTATAATGGATCTCTCTACCAGAGGAAACAGTTGTCCACTATCCAATCTTTCAATTCCTTTCATTATTTTGAATAGCTCAATCAAATTACCCCTTAACTTCCTATGCTGTAAAGAATACAACCTCAGTCTACCCAGCATCTCATAGCTAAGCCACTTCAATCAGGTATTAATCTAGTAAACTGTTGCTGGACACCGTCCGTGGATGGTTTACCCTCCCTAAAATTGGTACACAAAACTGAACACAATGTCTTCCAGCATATCTCGTGTGGTCCTGGCCAGTCAACCAGGAAATTGGCCTTTGATCCTGTTACTACAGGATACCGTTACTATAGGAGATCACCCCTTACTGCAGGTGTACGTGTGTAACAACATAGGATGTGCCCTCAACCCTCCTCCCCCCTTCCCTCCTCCCGGGGTATCAAACTCACCTGAATAATGGCCACAAGGTGGTACCATGTCCTGATAGGCGAAGGAAGGAAGGAATCAAACATCTTCATGGAGAAGATGACGTGAAACCCAATGTAGATGTTAACAGTAGATCAGCAGCTTGTCCCCGTCCCCCCCACCCAAGGGAAACAGATAACCAAAGGCGCTCTTTCGCCTCAGTGTCCTGAACTGTGCTGAGGTGGAAGATGGCAGGCACAGATCATGAGCTATCTCTGTCCAGGGGAAGGGGGAGGAGAGGTAGCGTATAATGAAACCAATTTTAGGGGTAATGTCACTGGTTTGCTACCAATCACATCCCAACAGCCAAGCATCACAGTTTGCTGTTTGTTTCAAAGAATCATGGATGGCGCAAAAGGAAGTCATTCTGGCCATCGAATCTGCATCAGCTCTCGTAGCAAGCTGTTGATTCAATCTCACTGCCCTGTCCTCGTATTCATTCAAGTCTCTAACTTTCATATACCAGTCTACTTCCCTTTGGAAACCGACACTGAACTCTGCCTCCAGCACCGTACTTGGCAAGGCGTTCCACAACCCAGAAACTTGTGTGAAAAAATCTATATGAAAAAAATCTCTCCTTGCATTCTTGTGATTAGAGTATATCTAAGACCCCAGGTCACTAACTCCCCTACAGTGGAAATAACTTCTTCCTATTTACCCTGTCAGAGCCCATTTAATTTTGTACACCTCTATCAGGTCTCTCCACAACCTTCTCTGCTCCAATAACAACTACTCCATTCTCCACTCATAACTATAGCCAGTTTGCCACACGCACACACACATAGGGAGGAAACAGAGCAAATGGTCTTCATTCAAAGATTGCTATATTTTACAACTAAGGAAAAGTTTACAAACACACAAAAAAAATACTAAACACCCAGACATTAAGTGCAAAAATAATACCATAACACAGGGGTTAAGAGTTTAGGCACCAGTGCTCTATTTATAACCCATGACGATTCCAGGAATCTTCTGCTTTTCCTCTTAGGAAGGCCATTATGTTCTGTAGCTTTTGAAGAAAAGAAGAAGTTCTGTTACTGCGCGTGTCTCTGTTTGTCAGGATTTTGCCCAAAGGAGCACGAGATGTTCACAGTGTAAATGAAGTTTTAGGCTACGCAACTGGCTGCCCTGGGTGCTGACCTGCCAAGCAGTGAGGAACACAGCTCGGCCTGTTATGAAAGCAAGTAGCCCGGGGCAGAGCTCTCTATAAATAGGCACCACCAGAGCCCACTTAAGATAAACTCTGATAAAATCAAACCTCACGTGACTGTAGAAAAATGCTTTCTCTCGAAAAACATTTTGAATTGTTTGTTTGGAATAGAAAATCTCGTAATTCTAAGGTTCCATGCTCCAAGGTTAAAGCCTTCAAGTGTTCTTCGCTAAGGAGGGTGCGTCCTGGTCTGTACGTCTCATAACTACACCAGTTTATCTACAATTAGCTACATATCCTAAAAAGCGAGGTATAAAAGGGAATGGGGGAAAAAGGCAGGAAAATGGGACTAAATTAAATGGGACATTCAGAGAGCCAGCAGGGGCACTATGGGCCACAGTGGTCTCCTGTGCTGCAACGTTCTGAGGTTCAATGGATCTAGGTATCGTCCTGGCTCAACCAGTTGCACTCCTACACCTGAGGCAGAAGGTTCTGGGTTGAAGTCCCATGTTAGGACTTTGAACTCATAGTGTAGGCTGACGCTGCATGGTTAGAGATGCCGTCCTTCAGATGAGATGTTAAACCGAGATCCTCTCTGCCTGTTTAGGTGGACGCTAAAGATCCCATCGCATTTCAACAACTACTTGTACTCTGCCTTCCCCCACCTCCGCCACATCACTTGGCTCCTCAACTGCACTTCCCCTCAGGCCGCCAAAATCCTCATCCACACATTTATCACATCCCGGCTCGACTACGCCAACTCCCTGCTTCACGCAGGGTAGTGCCTCAGAGCACCTTTTCACTCGAACAGGTAGTCAGAATCTCAGCTTAATATCTCATTCGAAGGACACCATCTCTGACAATGCAGCGCTCCCTCCCGCACTGCACAGGAATCAGCCTGGACCATTAAGTCAAATCCTGACTTGGGGTCTGAAACCACAACCTTGAGACCCGTGATTAAAAACTGAGTAGGCAGACCACAGTCTAGGGTGTTTGTGACTGTCTGGGACGTGCTTGTATTCTAATGATATATAAATATGTGTATACCCTATACTGTGTGTGTATATATATACATATGTGTACATATATGTGTACATATATATGTACATTTATACCCTGAGCTTGTAGCAGCAACAAAGTTGTTTTTCTCAACAAGATTGGCCCCCGTCAGCCCCTCCACACCTCAGGCAGTAGCAGCATCACCATCCATGAATGCACACTCCACCTCACTGAGCCAGTCTGGAGCCTTGGCGGCTTGTTTGACCCCCAACTGTGATTTCTATTCCACATCCGTGCCATGGCCCACTCTGCCTTCCCCCACCTCCGCCACATCGCCTGGCTCCTCAACTGCCCTTCCCCTCAGGCTGCCAAAATCCTCATCCACACATTTATCACATCTAGGCTCGACTACGCCAACTCCCTGCTTGTCGGCCTTTCCAACTCTTCCCTCCACAAGCTGAAGATCATCCAGAACCCCATAGCTCGGGTCCTCTCCCACACCAGGCTCCGTGACCCTATCACCCCCACCCTCACTCACCTCCACTGGCCTCCCATCCCCCACAGGATAGAGTTCACAATCCTTGTCCTCACTTTCAAAGCCCTCTACGGCCTTGCTCCTTCCTACCTGCGTGATCTACTATCACCATATCAGCCTGTCCACTCCCTCCGCTCAGTAGGCTCCAGCCTGCTCCACATCCCCTGCCCGGCCCACCCAACCATCAGCGGTCGGGCCTTCAGCCTCTCTGCCCCTACCCTCTGGAACTTCTTCCCGCAGTTCCTTCACCTCGCTCCCTACCTTACCTCCTTCAAGGCACGTTTCAAGACCCTCTTTGACCTCGCCTTCGGCCACACTCCTGCTCCTATCCTCCCTGCCCTCCACCCCTCTTGATCCCATCCCCCTGCTCAGGTCAAAATTGCTGACTGTCCATAGCCTTGGGGCATCCTCCCGATGTGAAAGACGCTGTACAAATGTAATTTGTTGTTGTTGTTGCCTGAACAGTGTGTGACTTTGCTCAGCCGTAGATGTGAAGATCCCAATGAAAATCTTGCTGTGTGACCAAGATTAAACAGTTGCTGAACCAGTCCAGTTGACAAGCGCCTCATCCCAGTGAGGCCATATCCGTTCCTAGAGACCGCTGTCGGATGAGGCAGATTCCTTGATTTTAATTAGTCGGCTGTTGTCAGGTCACGTGTTTTGGCTGCCTGTCAGTTCCTCAGGTGCATTGTAGATCACCAACAGGAAAATATGGGCCGAATGGCCTCCTCTCCTCATATATTTCTGTGGTTCTGTGCGTAGCCATCTGGACAAGCTGTGGTTGATGCCCATCACCTGCTTGTCACCCTCAATTCTCAACAATTCCGAGTGGCTGTGAATTATTGCACCTATTGTAGAAAAGGCAGTGGCGCTGAGCTAACAATGTATGTCTCAGTGGAGTTACTCTGCCACTTATTTTTTTATGCAGTGAGTAAGCATCAATGGCAAAGCATTGTCTGGTCCAGGGATAACCTTGATCGGCACAAAACTTTACTATTTCACTGTGTTTCTCCCCGTTCTCATCTGTTTCACCCACAAAATACAGGGGAGGGCAAGTAAATGGGACTGAATGGATTGCTCTTTCGAAGAGCCAGCACGAACACAATGCCAAATGGTCTATTTCCGTGCTGTAAATTTCTATGGTTCTATAATAATAATAATCCTTGCATTTGACATAGCGCCTTATCACGTCTTCAAGATGGCACAAAACCCTTCACAGAATATAATATAAAATTAATTGACTGTACATTTTGTGGGTGAAACGCAGCAGCCAATTGCGAACAGCAGTGCCCCACAAACAGTCGTGACCAATTTATTATTTTTTCACACTCTGTAGGTACTCATACTGTATGTACTCATACACACACCAGTCTCGAAACTACAAGGATTTCCAAAAAGTAAAACAATTGGCGTGTTACAGTTTGATACCTATACTCTGGTCTTAAACCGACCCCAGCTCGGGTCTGAAATGCTGTACACTGTCCAGCACCTTGAGACGTCCTCTTGACGTGAAAGGCACAATACAAATGTAATCTTCTTGTTATTTTACATGAGAATTTCGGTGAAAGCATATGGTGAATATGTGAAATCTCTATACTGGGGTTAGGTGAGTGTGCCTTGCTCACTGTTGCAGACAATAAAATTCCCATTATAAGTGAGGACTATAAAATATGGGCTCAAGCTGCTAAATAGCTCACTCATACCCTTGTGTAGAGCAATTTGTAGCTGTTTGGATACTGGGGAAGAAACCCCGCACATACAAACATCCACTCAGATAGGTACACACATATTCAATGCGTTCAAACAAATGTAGATGCACTCAAACAAACTCATGCAATGACACATGCACTCATACACGTGCACACGCACACACATATGGACTTACACACTCATGTACACATATGTTTACAATAATTCACACACGTGCACAGATGTACACACATATACTTGCACTCACATGTACTCTCGCATAGACACACAAAGGAAAAATAAATTAAAGTAATTCCTTGCGTTTGATATAGCGTCTTTCACGTCAGGAGGACATCTCAAAGTGCTTCAGAAGATATACTGTAAACTGTAGCAATTATATATTTTGTAGGCGAAAATCCTGAAATTCATTTTTAGAATCAGATCAGGAAGTCTGCTTCTACAATAGTCATATCCTTGGTAACCCTGAATGTAGTGCTGAGGGAGCCTGATATTGGGTGCACATGCAAGAGGAGGGCTGAAAGGAAATGGCTGGCAACATGATAGAAAGTTACTTATTTCCTCTTTTCCTTGTGATTCTCTAGTAATTTCTCAAGCACCAACCTTGCGCTGTCCACTTACTGCCGTCCCTTCAGTCGGGCAGAGTGCTAACTGAATGTCTTTCTCAACGACACTTTGCCTTTCCCTTTTAGCTTACCTTGTGGCAAATTGCCACTCATCTCGCCATCGCTTTGCTTCTGCGAGCCACATTGGAGATCATAATTGTCATGTGCTCCCTCCCTTGCTTTCGATTGAGCATGTTAGGATTTTATGGTTCACTGGAGAATAAAATGGTTGTCATTTCACAGACGGGCCAGGATGTAATTAGCCACAATGCATTTAAGTAATGGAACAGATGTCTCTTTGCAAACCAAGTTTGCCGTTCGGCACTCAATGTGCATGACCTGTCGCCTGCTGCAGGCTATTCGTTGCTATATTATTCCGACGCAGAAGCCTGTTTGTTTTGCAGGGTGTTTTTTTTGAGACACTGAACCTGCATTTATCTGAAGAACCAGCACAAACAAAGGCACAATAGGTCATTTGCAACAAAACAAAGATCATTAATAATTGATACAGTATAGATCTGTATTTGGGGGTGGATTAAGATTGCCAATTGCTCTGTTTTTAATGTATTAAAAAAAAGACTTTAATTGCTGTAGCATATTGTTCTCCCTCCCCCCATTTATTTTGCCTGTTATCTGATCCGTTTCCTCTTTAATCCTTGTTATATAATTTGTGTGCAACAGGAAGGAGGAGTTGCAGGGATTATGAGCAGGAATAGCCTGCGTTGAAGGGACTGCAGAGGTGGTGAAGGGCTCCAGTGACTTCAGTAGCAGAACATCAGACTCGAAGACTGTAAGGTTACAAGATCAAATCGCAGCCTGGGCTGTCATTCAATCAGCCTCAACTGCTCTCCCTCACTGGCAAAGAAGAGAGAGAAATAATAATAATCCTTGCATTTGATATACCACCTTATCACGTCGTTGAGACATCTCAAAGCGCTTCACAGAATATATTGTAAAGTGGATTGACTGTGTATTTTGTGAGCGAAAGGAGGGGAGGTGAGGGGTTGTTGGGGCAGTGGGGAGTTCAACTGGATCTCAGCCAGGCCACTAGATGGAGCACTTCATCTTTTCCTCAAGAGAGACAAGAAAGACCCTGAGTGGAGGGGGTGTGGGTATGGGGTGGAGCCCACACCCTGCTCTAGCATTCTGTTAGCCACATGTACAGTGTCCCATTGCTTCGATGGTTTCTGTGGCTGGCCGCTGAAGAATCTTCACAGTGACTCTGCTGCTGAGTCTGTCATTAGACAGATATACCGAGTCTGTAGTTGCAGGATATGTGCGTGCATACTTGCTCGTCGAGCAGTTGAATTGTGCAGTAGAGTCAGTGTCAACCACCCTTGTTGTACCGACATGTCAGGTCCTTGGATTGGTGGTGACAGCCCTTGTGTAAAGTGGCCTGTTTATAAGCCCCAGCGTACTTTGTTGTCAAATGAAGAGGGCAGGGTGTGTCGTAATATTATGTAAAACGGTGTAGCACTGCGGTGCAGCTCTGTGACACTCTACAAAGCCTTTATATCGAAGAAATGACATTAACTCTTGGAAGGCGCTACTTCGTGTGTTGGTAAAGCACTGTACTGTGATGATGGTACTTGGTTCATGGAACTTCCATATTCAGCACTCATCGTCATGTTACATGTTACAAACTCACCAGGATTTGGAGCAAAGGACAGTGTTAGGGAAGCTCTATCAAGTACTGACTTTAGCGCGCCTCCCATTATAACATGTTTTTGTGCAGCTCCCAAAGGTAGCACAAGCTACAATGAGGCTCTTCTCAGTTCAGATTCTCAGTGCAGGATCAGAGGCCTAAAAGAGAACCTATGAACCATGGTGAGAATGTGAATACTTTGGAAAATGAAACTTCTTAGGGAAATTATTGAAATGCGCAAAGTATGTCAGGTATCCTGAGTCCCCCAGGGAAATGTGTGGCTCTGGATTGACAGTGTGCCAAGAGCCAGTGAGTGACTGTGGATTGACAGTGTGCCAAGAGCCAGTGAGTGACTGTGTGGATTGACAGTGTGCCGAGAGCCAGTGAGTGACTGTGTGGATTGACAGTGTGCCGAGAGCCAGTGAGTGACTGTGGATTGACAGTGTGCCGAGAGCCAGTGAGTGACTGTGGATTGACAGTGTGCCGAGAGCCAGTAAGTGACTGTGGATTGACAGTGTGCTGAGTGCCCAGGGCAATTGGCATTTATCAGCATGATGTAGGAATGGAACCGTTGCATGGACACAGCAACAGAAAAGTATTCAATAACCTTAGTGCGTAAATGCTTCTTCACCTGTTGTATTACTGAATAACACCAGCCAGGCAGTGCCAGGCTTGCTTCCCGATCTGTACTAAGTTTGCTGATATCAGCTGGGCAGCAGTAGGGAGTTCTATAATTGTTGGCCTCAACAGTGCACCCCTGGGTTGGGAAAGGCTGTTGTAGCTCCTCTCCTATCCTGACTAAGATCAGTTAAGAACACAGATAAATAGGGATAACACATAGTGTCTCCTATACATCTCCATACTGTCCCGGGCATTAGATCCAATGGGAGAAGTCGTACTTAAGTGATACGGTATCAGATTTTAGAGCATTTTGTTGCATTGGGAATTGTACAGCATCGATGTAAGATCACAATATATAATCTCACACTCCGACAAGAAACCAAACAGATGAGGAGATAAAATTGGATTAAGCCAAACCATCCAGTAACTGAATACTGCAGCGGGGTCATGGGTCTGCGAAGGAGGTGTGCGAGGGGGAAGGAGAGGGTTATTGAGTGAATGGAGCATCGAAGCTGGCGGGGCTGCTGAAACGCCATTCGCGAATACAAAATGCAATCTGCCAAATGAAGACTAAATCATATTATCCACTTAGGCAGAGCCGCCTGAACAATCATTAATCACTGCCGTGCCAACAATCAATCAAACGTCACTTAAAAAGTCATAATGAGCTTGCAGTAACACTCGCTGCCTTTTGTTTGCTTTTTGCTCCATTAACGTTTCCTTCTCTGAAGCTCGGTGGTATTTTTTTTATGGCTCTGTCACCCTGACCAGGTGCTGCCCTGACAGAGCTGATCGCTATCTGCCAACACAGCCATGTGACCAGTGAGTCAGTCAGCTTCCATGCTGGATCCCCCTCCCACTCTTCTCTGGTTTTGGCACACAGAAATGGGGAACTGTTTACCTCCTGTTTGCACAGCAGAGAAGTATTGCTGTATGTTTTGTTTCCTCCCGTACGTATATTTTTACGGAAGGGAGGGGGGGACTGAAAACGGGTCCCCCAGTGGATCTGTGGTAACTGTCCTATGGGGTAGGATGTGGTGCTGAGCCACACTGATCAGGAATGTCCCTGGTTGCTGATCTCAGCAGGAGCTGTGCCCCCCCCACCCCAGAGCTAATGATCAGGGTAAAAATCTGGTCAGGGTTTCCTAGCCTTGATGTCGTTCTGTAACCCCGGCTGGAAAGCTTGTAAATCTTGGATAAGGACAGGGTCAGACTCGTCTGTCATACTCCTCTCTTCCCCCACCTCCATAGTCAAACCCTCATGCACAAAGAATGGTAATTTTGTGGCTTTGGTTCAAAGCCTCCTTTGGAAAAATCATTCCGGTATCTTGGATTGGCAGTAACGGATCCCTCAATCCTATTTCTTTCTGACCAGCATCTGTGTTTGAGTGACCCTTCATAACATGACAGTTGAGATTGTCCTGATTTTCTCTGTGCAGAACTTTGCTCTAAATCAGAAACTTTGCTCTACATCTTAGATCAGAAATGATGAATGGAGGGCAGAAATCTTCCAACGTCAAACATTGGGCCAAAACTGATGAGACTGGGGACAGTGATGATGCTGCCAAAGCACTTTTTAGACACTAGTAGGGTTGTGATAAGTGGACATAAATCTTCATATTGCATCACCTATAGAGGGAGACCCTGGGGAAGGCGTGTCAAAGCCCACTCTGTTTGTCGTCAATGACCTGGTGGATGTCCAGATCTCAAAAGTGATTTGTTCCTATCCACTATAAAGTGAGCAACTCTTTCACATGCAATGGCTAAATCAATGCAAACAGTTATAGTATACTCAGAATTAGACAGTATGTGGAAAAATAATGTGCCGGCTTTAATGCTGGGAAGACCAGAATCTTCTGGCCGTGGTAGAAGGCCTTGATCTATTAGCCCTGATAGAAAGATTGACTATCGATGTTGTCCACCCACCTACACTTTGCTTTAGTTAAAAGCGTTGGGTTCTTGGGCTTAGCAACAACATCTCCAATCCATATTTGAGTAAACAAGTGCGAGAGGTGGCTGCAAAAGATGGTAGACAAGTCAGAGCCTTCAATCCTGTTGCTCGCTCGCTGCCAGAAACTTTAGTGGCCCACAAGGCTACATCTGCCTAGTGACGGGACACTGTAGCTTTATTTGGCAGACTAAAGAGGAAACCATCTCCTGCGCAGAGCACTCTGAAGCCACGTGAACTAAAAAGTGGTAGTTCTCCTCATGCCAGAGAGCACCCTGTACAACATCAGAGAAATTGGTCAGGGTATCATATTTTGACCTCAAGAGTTGTTGGCCCAGGAACTAGACTACCCCTCCCTCACAATCCCATTCATTCCAAGAACACAGGATTGGTGGAGGCTATGTATCTCAGCGTGTCAGTCCAACCATCAGCACAGAGTTCCGGCGACAAAGCTTCCCACACACAGGCTTCCTCCTGCTTGTGGAATTCTATCTCAGAAATTATTGTCAACTTAAGTTACTTCTTGTAGTGGAAGTTTACATTCAGTGTTACTTGGTAAATCAGGATATAGGAGTATGCATACAAAATCTGGGCCTTGACCATTCATTCACAGCACTTTGGGGTCTAATTTTGGGGTCGGACACTGTCTCACACCACAGGCTGCCGAAACCCTCATACACGCCTTAATTACATCGAGGCTCGACTATGCAAACTCACTGCTTGTCGGCCTCCCCAACTCCTCCCACCACAGACTGTAGATCATCCAGAACTCTGCAGCTCATATCCTCTCCCACACTAGGCTCCGTGACCTTATCACCCCTATCCTCGCCCAACTCCACTGGCTTCCCATCACACAGAGGGTACACTTCAAAATCCTGGTCCTCACCTTCAAAGCCCTCCACGGTTTTGCTCCCTCCACCTCTGCGACCTCCTAACCCCCTACCACCCTGTTCGCTCACCACACTCAGTGGGCTCCGACCTGCTTCACATCCCCCGCCTTGCTCACCCCACTATCGGCGGGCGGGCCTTCCGCCACTCTGCACCCATTTTCTGGAACTCCATCCCACAGTCCCTCTGTCTTGCCCCCCCCCCTCGCAACCTTCAAGACCCACCTCAAGACCCTCCTCTTCGACCGTGCTTTTGATCTCCCTGGTTCCTCGGCCCACCCTGACCCTCAGCTCGGGTCCGTAACTCTGTCTGTTCAGCGCCTTGGGACGTCCTCCCGACATGAAAGGCGCGATACAAATGTAATTTTGTTGTTGTTGGTGGTGGTGGTGGTTTAACCGTGTGCAACCGTTGCAGGTTGGGTTAAGCATGGACTAATGCATGGTTGTAGGTGACATTAGTTGTGTAAGTAACAAGCAATGAAAAGGATTACAGGTGATTTGCCCGTGGTTAACCCAACCGTCAAATTTTCTCCAAAGCAACAACTAGCCGCATCAAATGTATAAGCCGCGCGTATCTGCAGTGATCCTGTCCACACCTTGATGCCATCTATTGTACAGAAACAAGAATGCAGGACCCACGCTGTCACCTGGATTGGATGCCAGAGTCAATCCCTGGATATCACTAGAAGCTAATTCTGCCCGAGTCCCACATGCTATTTCCTATTGCCTCAGTTCTTATTCTTTCTGCTGTGGCACCAGCAACTGTCAACATTTACGTTCGTCTTGGTTCTTAGATTGTATTCCAAACCATACATCAACCATCAGCAGCTGTAATTCCGCTTCCTTAATAACATAAATTATCCTTGCATTTGATCTAGTGCCTAAACGTGGAAAAAGTCTGAACGTTTCTGTAAAGTGTAGTGATTGTGTATTTGTGGACAGATACTGTCTGACAGATACAATTGATTTGCACACAACAATGTCCCACATACAGCAATGAAGTGAAAGACCTAACCTTTATTGTGGGCCAGGACACCGGAAGAAACTCATCTGTATTCAAGTTGTGCCACAGGATCTTTAATTTGCACCAGAAAAGGCAGATGAGACATTGGTTCATAGTATCTCATTTGAAGGAAGGCAGCTCTTGATGATATAGGTGGGACACCAGCTGGACCAATAGAAAAGTATGGCCGCAATTTTCTCGCGGAATCTGCTATAAGCAGCGCCCTCCACTATAAACCCGCTAAAAAATGAGGTTTCTGGTGCCCGGGCCTCTCGCGCTGTTTATCTGACGCTACTGTGGGCGGAGCGGCTCCGGACACGCGTGCACGGTGCAGCGCAAGCGGGAAATGGGCTTCACTCCACTCGGAGGCTCCGCCGTTGTGATTGTCAATGTGTCTCTCTCTTTGTGTTTATGAGTATCTCTCTCCTCTGTATGTGCTTGTGAGTGTCTGTGTGAGCATGTCTGTATGTCTCTCTCCTCTGTATGTGTGTATGTTTGTGAGTGTCTCTGCGTGAGTGCGCTTGTGTGTCTCTCTCGTCTGTGTTCGTCTCTTCTATATGTGTGTGTGTTTATGAGCGTCTCTGTGTGAATGTGTATATGCGCCTCTCCTCTGTCTGTGTGTGTGTGTGTATGTTTCTTTGTGCCCATGAGTGTGTCTCTCTCGCTCTCTGAGAATATGTCTCTCTCTGTGTCTATGAGTGTGTGTGTCTTTCTCTGGGTCTCTGTGTCTGTGTGCAGTGCGTGACCCTGAGAGGCAGGAGGTGCTGAGCTCCTGTAGCCCCGCAGTCAGGACACTGGTCCTTAGTGTCAGTTTTTTTGGCGGATCTCCAGGCCCTACGGGCCTGCGCTGGAGTCTTCCCCCCCCTACCACCCCAATTGGCCATCCAGTTTTTGTTAAAGAACAAATTAATAAAAAAATTGCAACAATCTAATATGTGTTATTTCCTCATATTTAGTTTTTATCAATAAAGTGGAAAAAATGTAGGTTGGCAGTAAAATGTACCTCAGTAGCACCAATCAACTCCCCGGAACCCCCCCTCCAAATTTCAAAGCAATTTTAGGCAAATATTCCCACGCTTTTCTATTTGCCCAGGACACCAGCACTGGATTGAGAATGTCGGCCTAGGCTCTGGGCTTGAAGTTCCTATGTAGGCCTTCGACAAACAATCTACTGACCCAGAGATTACAAACTGAGAATGGCTGACACCTTCCTATACTCCAGTCGTGAGTGCTTCTTCCTTCTCTTCATCAGAACTATCTCTGAACACACATATGGCCACCTCCCTCTCCCCCCCCACACCCTCTAAACTCGGTGTTGAATCCCATCCCTGTGAAGCACTCCTGATACATTACAATATGTGAAGGGCTCCATAGTTGTTGTTGTCAGCGAGCTGTCTCTTTCAAAGCATCTCTCAAAATGTATCTCTTTGACCATGCTATCAATTATATTTCATCTCCCCCACACCCCTTAGTTTCCATCCCCCAGCTCGGTGCCCTTCCAGCACAGTGAAGCGCTTTGAAACATCAATTTTACCACAAAATATACAATCAGTCCACTTTACAGTGTATTTTGTGAAGCGCTTTGAGACGTCTCCAAGACATGATAAGGTGCTATATCAAATGCAAGGATTATTATTATTATTCTGTTAGAAGTGAAAGGAGCTGCTGAAAGTATGTATGCTCCGAGACTCTACCACATGTGATGACACCATATAAATGCAAGTTGTTTTATGTAGACGTTTGGTAAGGATGCAATTGATAGAGTCAAGTAAGCCTGTGGTGCTGCTCTATGGTCAAATTAGTGTGCTGACACTCACTTGGCTCATCCATGAAAAACAGCCATACAACAAGGAAGTGGGAACGACTGGTAGCTTCAGGACAACAGGAGAGAAGATTGGAGTGGCTGATATTACTGTCAATGGAAGTGGATTGATGAGATGTGCTACATCGTGGTAATTGGGTTGGAAAAGCCCTTGGATGGGAAAACATCTGAGAAACTAGTGCCTTGGGATGCAAAGTGCATCTGCGACAGTGAATCCTATGTATTTTACGCCGTATGTCTGCCAGACCTTAGCTCCAACCCAAGTTTGCCATTTCCAACCCAATGTGGATGGGTTGGGGGGGAGAGAGAAGAATGAATAAACTCCCAAGATCGTCCTATGTTATTTATGTGGGTTACAGAGCGGACACAATGAGTTATACAACGACAACAACAACATGGATTTATATAGCGCCCTCCACGCCGGACGTCGTCTCAGAGCGCTTCACAGTAACGGATCCTGGGACCGAGCCAGGGGGAGGGGGAGGAAGGTGACCAAAGGCGCAGCCGAAAAGAAAGGTCTTCAGCAGAGACCTGAAAATAGGAAGGGAGGGAGCGAGGCGAAGGGAGTGAGGAAGGGAGTTCCAGAGCCTCGGGGCATGGTGGCTGAAGGCACGGCCGCGGAAGGTGGAGCGGAGGACTAGGGGGACGAGGAGGAGGCCAGATCCGGAGGAACAACGGCAATGGGTACTATTTTGAGGACAGAGGAGGTCAGAGAGGTAGGAGGGTGCAGAGGAGTGCAGGGACTTGAATACAACGGTGAGGATCTTGAAGTCGATCCTCTCTGGGATAGGCAGCCAGTGCAAGGACTGGCAAGGACTGGGGTGATTGGGGAGCGGAGTTTCATGCGGGTGAGAATGCGGGCGGCAGAGTTTTGAATGATTTGGATTTTATGGAATGGTAGTGGAGGGGAGACCGGTGAGGAGGGCGTTAGAGTAGTCCAGCCGAGAGGTGACAAAGGCATGGACCAGGGTTTCAGCGGCTTTTGGGGAGAGGTATTGGCGGAGACGGGCGATGCATCGGAGGTGGAATAAAGCGGTGCTGGTGAGGGTCCGGATGTGGGTGAGGAAGTATAATTGGGGGTCAAACCTGACGCCTAGGTTGCGTATCGATTCGGAGAGTTTTAGGGGGAGGCCAGGTAGGCGGAGGAGGTGAGAGCCATGAGATTTTAGAGGTTGACGAGAGCCAAAGAGTATGGCTTCTGTCTTGTCAACGTTCAGCTGAAGGAAATTTGTGCTCATCCAGCTCCTGAGATCTGACAGGCAGAACATCAGAGGACTGGGGGTCGCAAAGAGAGGTGAAAAAATAGAGTTGGGTGTCGTCTGTATACATGTGGAAGTGTACCCCATGTCTGCGGTTGACAACCCCAAGAGGGAGCATATACATCAGAATGAAGAGGGGGCCGAAGATGGATCCTTGGGGTACCCCGCAGGTGACCGGGTGAGAACAGGAGGAGAAGCCGTTTGTGCAGATGTACTGCTGGCGGTTTGTGAGGCAGGACTCGAACCAGGCGAGTGCGGTCCCACTGAAGTGGATGATGGAGGAAAGGCGGTGGAGGAGGATGGCGTGATCGACTGTGTCGAACGCGGCGGAGAGATCCAGGAGGACAAGGAGGCAGAGGGAGCCCTGGTCACAGATAGAGAGGATGTGGTTTGTGACTTTCACAAGCGCAGTATCTAATAATAATAACTATGTTCCCCTCTGTGGTAAACATTGTACAGGGTGTCCAAAAATCCTGTTACCCCTTCTCTTCCCCTCTTGGGTAGAACATTCTACAGGGTGTTCACAGAATCCTGTTACATCTTTATGACCAACAACTGAAACATGTGTAAGAATGATGGCAATTGTATTTACAACTACTTAGTTGTATTCAGTACAAGCGTTTAACTTTCATTCTTTTTTCATTTGATATTTTTAAAATTTAATTTAAGAATTTGAATTGAAAAAAAAATCGATTTTTTTTCCGCTTGGATTGCTTTCCTGGGGTAATAATCCCTCAAAAGAAAAAAAAAATTGGTCACTCAATCTACGACTGTCTGTGGGACACTGCTGTGCGCAATTGGCTGCCACGTTTCACCCACAAAATACACAATCGATTCACTTTACAATATATTCTGTGAAATGCTTTGAGACGTCTCAACAACGTGATAAGGCGCGATATCAAATGCAAGTATCTGGTGCTAAAACTCAGAGTGCAATGTGAAACTATCGATGGATTGAAATCAAAACCAGTCTCTAATCAATGCCACTCTTCAACTCCTTGCTCCTGTCTTCAGTCCTGGAAAGTTTTCTGACCAGTATCCCATAGATCACCCTAAGAGAAAATGAGCAGTGCAGTACTGAACTGTCTGCCTTGTCTGGGAAAGGGCTAAGCAGTTCATTTTCCTGCTGCTTGTCCACTCAAAAAGGTGAACATAGATATATACAGTATTATTACAACTGTTTAAAGCACATTGATTTAAGGGACAGCTGCAGAAAGTACCTATATCTCCCAGAGACCAACTGCTTTATACTACTGGGGGAGTATTGTGCGTGTGATAATAGTACTGATGATACAATGTCTAACATGCCAGAGTTACCCATCCCCCATGGTTTTCTCATGTTCCTTATACATTTCCTCCCACTCCTCCCACTCTCTAGTTCAAAGCGCAGATTTAGTGGGAGTCACAGGGCAAAGGTCTCTCGTGCTCCCCCCACCCCTCCCTCCATTGGAAGCAAAAGTTCCCTTTATCATTTAATGTAACTTTTCTTTGTTCTAGCTTTTACTCCTCCACTTCATTCCTCTTCTGAAAGCACTGTATCTTTGGGTTAGGATTCCTCGAGCAGCAGCTCTTCTGTATCTCGCCCAAGACCATTCTTCAAGCGTGAATCCAGGCGTTGAGGGTTGGCAGGCTTATTCAGCTGGTGGTTAGTTGGGTGGGGCGAGCGGCGGGGGGGTGGTGGGAGGGAGAAGTATCACAACCGAGTCTTATCCTGTTCTCACCCAGATGCACAAATACACTTTCTAGCTGAGGAGAGGAGGGAGGGTGTGGAGCTGTATAGAACAATCCCTTCACCCATCTTTCTCCTCCTTGGTCTTGTCCAGTGTGGCCAGGATTCTATTCTGAAAATAATCACTGCTCCCTTTGAGGCTACCTCAACTGAGACAGGTTTAGTTTCTTTTTTGGTCAGCCATTACCATGGATAAGAGTATCCAAACCAAACCATGCATCCCACCTACACATGGAAATCCCAGAGATAGTTTATTGGAATGGAATGCGCAGTCTCAGTTTCTTTCTGTTGATCTTACACAGAGATGAGTAGGTGGTATACCCCAGATGAACATCAGTGTATGTGTGTGGGTGGGGGAGGGGGGAGTTAATCTGGTCTCTGCAGAGTATAATAATCCTTGCATTTGATATAGCGCTTTTCACATCTTCTAGACTTTGCAACGCCCTTCACAGAATATACCGCAAATGAATTGACTACATTTGTGGGCAAAACGTGGCAGCCAATTGCGCACAGCAGTGTCTGAAAAACAGGCCTGGATTGAAGTGAACAATTTATTATTGTTTTTTCTTTCTTGAGATATTATTATCAGGCGTGTGGAATAAGGAAACTTGCCCAAGGTTTCGCCCTGACGGGAATCGAACCCAGGTCTCTCGATTGTGAGGCGAGTGCTTTAACCACTGAGATACAGGACTCCACTAGTATATGCTAGTGATATGATTTTTGGTTTGTAAGAAAAAAAATTGACATTATATGTTATTCCTTCAATTGACTAATAAATAATAGGAGCTGGTTTTGTGTTGGGCATTCCAAAAGCTGAGGAACTGTTAAAACTGATTATTTGTATTTCTCAATCTGTTTGACACAGAAAACAAGAGCTGAGACAGCCTCAAGTGATAACGTAGTTTACACAGAGATGATGATGTCGTTCTGGAGTGTCAAATGGGTGGGGGGTGGGGGGGGGTTGTCTCAAACATCAAATAAGTGTGTCGTTCAGCATGCATTTCCAGATTCCCTTTGGGGGTTGGGGGGCACTCCTAAACATTGAGGACTATCATAAGGAGTATTCTGTTACTCATTCACTTGGTCCCTCTCTCCCTCACTCTCTCCCTCCACACTCCTGCAAGCAGCAGAGATATAATAATAATCCTTGCATGTGATATAGTGCCTCGTCACATTGTTGCATCAAAGCACTTCACAGATATACTGCAATATACTGTGCAGTGAATGGAGTTTTACGGCTCCACTCATGTTAAAACAAGCAAAACATTTAATCTACGTGTTTTAAGTCTTCCGATTCTTTGGTTAAGCAAAACCGAGGTCTTTCAATGGATACGCTTTGTGCAAGTGAATGGAAACGTGGTTAATGGAGACAATTGCTGTTGGTTACTCGTGGCGTGGGATGGGGGGAAACGCTCTGGCGAATTCATGACCACTGGGGCGGTCCCAGTTAACAGTCGTTTCGATGCATTTTGTTTGGTCTGAAAGGGATCACTAGCATTAATATATATGTTGTGTATGGTCACCGCTCATTAGCTGCTCCTTGAGAGAAGTACAGTGCTGCTTTACAGTCTGCTCAGATGTAAAGGAAATCATTATCTGTCTGTTGGAACTCTTACTAGTCCTGTCAGCCAGTGGCAGGGTTTGCATTTGTTATGGTGCTGCACGCCCTGGGGACTGGCTTCCTGTTGTGGTTCCTAATCTGTACTCCGGGGAGTCGGCTTCTGCTAGTCGTGGGACGTCATATTGCTAACTACTTTGCACTGTACTGTGTTATTACAGGATGGAGTGTACTACACACAGCAGCGTGTAAAATGATTGGCAGTAGAAACTAGAAACTGATGCAGAAAGGCGTAGGGAGTATTTGATGACAACCGTCAGTGTTTGGTGTGTTTGACTTATACAGTAGCATTCAAAAGGCACTGATGTCAGCCTCAGACAATGGGTTTGTCATATGCCGATTTTAAGGAGTTTAATTTGCAGCATTTCTTGAGCGATTTCTCAATAAATGTATAATTATTGAATTTCTAAAACATTGAAGTGCATTCTTTAGTAAATTCAGTATATTGTATTAAAAATTTGGTAATTACACATGGCACTATTAAAAAAGAGCAGAGAGTTTGTCTCAGTGTCTTAATAATAATAATACCCGCATTTGATAGAGTACCTTATTACGTCGTTGAGACGTTTCAAAATGCTTTGCCGAAAATATTGTACAGTGTAGTGAATATGTATTTTGTGGGCAAAACACAGCAGCCAATTGTGCTTGGCAATGTCCCACAAACAGCCATGGATTGAGTGACCAAATTTTTTTTTTTNCCGGGATTATTATGTAATCCGCCAATCGACTAACAAATGGGTTCCTACTTACTACTTGGTAAACAGAGGCTTGTGGAGTAAGGAAACTTGCCGAAGGTTTACTAGCAGTCCTGGCCAACAATTCTCCATTTAAAATTGGCCACTCATTTCATGGCTGTTTGTGAGACATTGCTGTGCGCAAATTGGCTGCCACATTTAGCTACAAATACACAGTCACACACTTTAGAATAAAATCATGTGAAGCGCTTTGAGATATCTTCCTGATGTGAAAGGCGCTATATCAAACGCACGGATTACTGTTAATCTTGATATTTTGCTGAAACTCATTATCTCACACAAGTAGAAAAACCAACTTGGATGAGTTCAAGAGAGGAGAGGAAATTTGATAGGTTTGGTGGATAGGAGTGGGGGTGGGGTGAAACAGAAGAGATGTAATTTATCAAGCAATTACCAAAAGCTCCCAATTTTTTAAAAAAGTACTTGATGGCTGGAGCAATTTTAGCAGCTTGCTTACATTTCTTTTGGCTAAGATTGGCGCCAGCACTGACAACAATAATATGTATGCTTTGAGCTGCTTAGACAATGCAACGATTGCTCCTTCAGAGTATTTGTAACTCACGCTAGTAGCTCATCATTGTGCCTGGGAGCAGTTGGCTTCAGCAAGTTATATTTTACAAGCCAAGTTTTGTTTTCAAAAAAATCCTGACAACAGGCCATATATGGATATCCCGCAGGTTACTGCAAGTCAAAGATCCAGTAACGACTGGATGAGGATATTTTGGCTCGGCTCAAAATGTAGGTTTCATTAAGAACTAAACTAATGCTATGTTTCTATTGCAGGGCTGCCTGTTGCAGCCAGTTATTTAGCAATGCTGCCTTTAGCTCCCGTGCTGTGTAAAACGTGCTGTTTCTTTGTCTCTCCCCAAATCCTGTATCCCATTGTAACTCGTCAAAATGTCAGAAATGTGTTGCTTTGAAGTGTAGTGACTGTTATGTATACCCAAGTGTCAGTTAATCAGCGTCAGTCACAACCCACAATCAGTGACATGAAATTTAATCTTTTTTTAAAATGTGAATTTTTTTAAGGAAAAGTAAGAATCCGCCCTCCTTCCACCCCATCTCCCGGTCTTCTAGGAAAGGGTACTTGGGATTGTTAGCATTGACGTACATGTGAAGAACCAGAAAAGAGACTTTGGTTCAGCACCTCACTGGAATAATGGCAGCTCTTGACATTGTAGCACTCGTTGTCAATACTGCCCTGGAGTCCAGCTACATTATGCCACTGTTTATGGAGGGCTTCAATGCACAAACCTCTGATATAGAGGCATGAGCGCTATCAACTGACCCAAGGTGGTGTAGCGTTGCAAGGCAGAGTTAGGGTTGATTGAAATAGCTTGATCCAGATGAGTCAGTGAGGATCAGCATGTTCATGGTAGAGATCTGAGCATCTGGGACACACTGCTTTGACAACTTGCGATGTGTTGCAGTTATCTCGCCTGCTGCTGCCTGGGATTACTGTGTTCCCCCAAAAGGATGATTCTTTTTTTCCTTCCCCTGCAGTTCCACAAGCACCATCGAGTAACTCATTTAAGTGAACGTTACAGTGGAGAGCCTAATGCCTGCAATAATTGGGACCAGACGCATTGTGAATACAAAAAAGTTTGGATGACGGGTATTTGTGTGCATGTGTCTGTCTCAATAGTTTGACTTGCAGATAGTGTACAGTATATATTCCAATGCTTCGAAATAAATCTTACCAGACTCTACCAAATACTATATCTTCATGTTACCATAGTGGGATCCAAATTGCAATAATTCTTGACAGAATTTGTTAAAAGGACTCCCAAGTCATACTGCAACTGTGGGTATGTTGGATGAGGGCTGACGAGCTTAGCTGAGAAAAACTAGGCGACACTCATTGTCTGGTCTGTTACATGAAGAATAGCCACCTGTGCAAGACAACACAGGGTTGCCACCTTACCGTAACTTCAGTTAATGTCTTCAGGAGAGGAGGGGTGAAGATGGCAGTGAGTCGCTGAATAAATTTGCCTTTGTGTAACCTTGTTATCTGCTCCTGAGTCAACCATTCTCTGCTTTTCACGGCAGACAGCTCTCTGCATAAGTACTGCGGTGGCAGGGGATATAAATGCATCAGTCATATAGACGTTTGTATGCAACCCATTTTATAGCAGATTTTCGAGAGATTCAGGGGATGAGGTTGCACTTGGCAAATTCTGAAGTGATCCGTGGGCTAATCATCTCTCTCTGATGTTCCCTGTTTTATTCATACCTTATATCTACCTTACTGTGACTCGCCCCTAAGAATGGGACTAGCATCCCAATACTGTGCTTTGATTTATTTGACACCTTGAGGTGTATTCCATTATGGAAATGTGCACCATGCCATCTTTCTCTGGTCTCCTTTACTAGGCCTTCAGTACTTGAATATGAAAATCCTTGATAAAGTGAGTACTGTCCTTTCCATTGAAAACTGTCCTGTAAATGGTGTGAATCCACTTCTCGGGACATAAAGACTTTCCCTTCCAGGGAACCCTGTGTATGTTAAGCTGAATCGCCAAAACTTGTCTGTAGTTTCTCTTAAAAACTACAGTACAAAAAATGGGACTTCATATCTAAAACTGAATTCAACAATTTGCCAAATTCTGCATTTGTACACCCAGGTGGAATATCTATACATTGTTGGAATTTCAGGCCTTTAAATGAGTTCCCCTTGACCTAAGCTTCAAAATACCATATCAGGCAATGGATTTTCAATTGGTGGCTTGCGTTTCCGTCCACTCATCGACAGGATAAACTATGTCGTTAGTTACAATGCACCAGTTTGAGGTCAGCCCTGAAAAATGATACTGTTAATGAAATGCTTTTGCACTGATGGAGCTGTAGTCAGGCAGGCTACAGCCTGTGGTTTTATGCCTCGAGGATAAGCTGCCCTGTAGGTAAATGTGTCTTTCATCCAATGGACAGCGGGTCTCCATTGGCGAGAGATTTTGTGACAGTGCAGGTGGGTTTTGCACGATCCAACAAAATAATAATATTAATTACAGAACATGATATAATGTCTTACATAACGTTTTATCGAAATGTCCCAAAGTGCCTCACAGGATTGTTCTGCAAAGTGTAGTGACTGTGTATTTGTAGACAAATGAGGCTATCAATTTCTGCATAACAATGTCCCATAAACAGCCATAATGTGAATGACCCAATTTGTACCAGAGGGGATTGTTGGCCAAGACACCAGAAGAAACTCCCTTCTCTTTTTGAATAGTACCATGGGATCTTTAACGTCCACCTTAACAGGCAGATGGGATCTCGGTTTAACACCTTAACTAATGGTGGCACCTCTGACAACGCAGCGCTCCCCCAGCGCTGTGTTGAAGTGTGAGCTTAGACTTTGAGCTCCAACATGGAGATCAAACCCATGGCCTTCTGACTCAGAGGCAAGAGTGCTAACAACTTAGCCAAGCTCACATCTAAACTAACAAAGTGCTCCGGGACGCTACCCCATTTGATGGATGCTATATAAATGCAAGTTGTTGTTATACCTATGGGTAGGCTTAGTAGCCAAATGATTTGTTTAAATTTCGTGCTCCCTGACACTCCCTCTTTCCAATGTTGGACAAAACTTTTGGAAAATTAACAGAGCTAATGTTGGATGGGGTAATCTGTTTATCCAAGCTCCACTTGTCCAGTTATCAGGATACTAATTGTCAAATTGTATTGGACAAAAGTATCAATTTACTTTCAAATCCCAACACATGATTACGGCATTCCAGGGCTTTTGTACACTTCAGTTCTGGAGATACAGCAGAGCCCTGTCCATAATGCGATGATAAGCTCCATAAAATCACAACTCGCCTTATAATAATGATCCTTACATTTGGTGTAGCACCTTTCATATTGGCAGGACATCCCAAAGTATTTCACAGGCTACACTGTAAAGTGCAGTGACTGTGTGTTTTGTGGGCGAACAAAATAACAAAACATCATCGTCCGGTCAGCAAGTCCGCTTCATGACTTCATCAATCCCACAGTGCTTCAGAGAAAACGCTGTAAACCAGTACTCAAGGAAACCGTCTGGCTTCCGGGTCATTGGGTCACCGCTGGCATCCTTTCCTGCACACTGTTCACGTGCACAGAAATCTATTGGCCTAGCATTGCACCACCTAACCCAGTAGGTTGTGTTTTGGCATTTCCTGTGTATGCACAGGAATCCAGGGCATCGGCCTTATAAGTGACGCCCACGTTATATTGAAGCACGTTAACACTGTATTTACTCCATTGCATGATAGTTTGTGTGCTGTAATAACACAGTACCGAACATGCTGCATACGTGCAGTTACCCTAAATTTTCACCATATAGAAAGGGGTCCACCCTGTCTGGGTAAACCGCGGCCCACTGTAAATGGGACAGAAACACAGTTCACAAGGATGAGGATTATAATTCCTGAGGTTTTTTTTTATGACTGAAAAGGTCATTAGTATCAAGTTGCAGGTTATTGGAAACATTTGTGTGCAGCTTGAAGTATTAGTAAATTACCTGGGGCTGGGGACTGTGAGGAGATGTGAGTGAGTGCTTGGATTCTGGGAATAGGTTGACCAGTTTGCTTTCTGCCTTGAATGCCTGTGGTTTGAGAGCAGTTGCACGTGAAGACTGGTTGTTGGCAGGGTGTAACATCTTGAATAAGCAACGTAGGCAGGTAGAGGAAACAGATGATGGTGGGGCCTTGGCCATGCTATTAAAATAATAATAATAATCCCTGCATTTTATAAAGCACCTTATCATGTCGTCGAGATGTCTCAAAGCACTTCAACCAAGGAATTAGCATTTTCCATTAACTTGCATTGAGGCAAATGATTAAAACATGTTGGGAGTGTGAATATTGTAACTCATTGGGAATGTTTCATAACGGATTTGATGTGATAATTATTGTCACATTGAATCTGGTAAGAAACGTTTTTTTGTTTTGCGTTTTTCACCCCCATTGTTTTTAGAGCACTGACTTGAGGCTGTTCTCAAGACTGAGAAGAACAGAAATTAGTATCAGATCTTTTAGCTGAAGCAAACATGCAGATCAGACTCAGAGAAATGACATCAGACGGCAGCCATTCAATCCATTGAGCAAATGTTCTTGCCAGTTCCTCTGCTAGGTATAGTCTTAAGCCCAATTTCTTGCCTCTTTTCCTCTTGTCTTTCATTGAAAGGAACTCCAGAATAACAAAAATCCATCCATTGAACTGCAACTCCCCTCCCTCTGCCCATGTATGATATGATAAATGTATTGGAAACACAAAGCATCATCAGTGGGATGTAACAGTAACCCCAACCCAGGCTTCTACTGCAGTCTGAAGTAGCTGTAGTGCATTTACAACTCTGTGCTATGGATCTCATACCTGCTCTGAGACCAGTTTCATTCTGCAATGTTGCAACCACAATAAAAAGGCAGCAATAAAAGGAGTCAGGGCTAAATTATTACTGAACTTTTACACGAAAGCATGTCTCCTCTCAAGCACCCTCTTGGGTCATTATTCCCACATTTAAGTGTGATCAAGTGCATGCTTAAGACCTCCTCTTGCGTGCTCTGAAATCCTTCCAGTTACGTGAAAGAATAATGAGTCCTTTAACATTTTTCAGTTAATGGTTGGTCTGTGGTCATGGACCAGATAAGCCAATATAGTTCCTTTCATCAAGTACTGAATGTTTGATTCCTCTTCACCTGCCTCGTAAACTAGCAATTATATACACTTGCTCTATTTACGATAAAGTTTGGTCTGTGTCAATGAAACATTTGCCTGCGTTGGATAAAGACAACCCTCCGCAGCATTTGCACATTGCAGGTTGTTACAGCTTCAGGGCTGAGGTGTCGTGCTCGCAGTTCACTCGCTGTCTTTGTCACTGATTATTTGGCACCAAACAGGGAGCTGCCAAAGACTGCCAAAACAGACGCTTGATAAAACACTGCCTTGTTGGAAATCAGATGGACAAATGCAAATTAAATGGTGGATGGGGGAGGGAGACTGAGGGAGAAGTAAAAGAAACAAAGCAAGAGACCTGGAGAATAAATACGGTAGACCGAAAGGAAATGTAAGAGACAGTAGGTGAAGAGGCAAAATGATAATAAAGAGAGAAAAAAAATAGGCAGGAAAAAACTGGAAAAGAAGGCAAACAAGGAAAGGAATATAAGAGAGAAAGGGAGTTGAACCAGAAGAAAAATAAACATATTACATACACACGCTCGTGCAGGCACATGCGTGCCCACACATACACCCAGATGCAAACAGGCAGAAGAAGAATGCACGCTCACCAGGTACACATAGACACATATAGGAAAGGAAGACACAGCAAAAACAAATGCTGCTGCAGAAACATCTGATCATGGTCTTGAGAGCACGGCAGTAACCAGCAGAGGCTCTGCACAGTCTGCTTTGTATGACGGGAACATAATTGATGGCTTGAGATGGTGGTGTGCAATAGCTTAGCAGCTTTTTTATGCGTAGAATTTTCTCCTCAGCACATATCTGTGGGTTTGGAATTCCTTCCTCACTGGTGTGCTTTCTGCAGCACGCGTGCAGCTCGCTTCAACGTCTCCCAGTCAGTGTATCAATGCTTGACTTGGTACAAAATCGTTGAGTCTTGAAAAACAGCTTGCACAGCCCACCTACCTTTAGAGAGTACAGATCAGAGAAGTGGTGACGTCTTAATCCAGCCTTTATTGATCAGTGTTCCCAACAATCCAGCGCGGTTTTACAGAACACTTGTATACGTTTCTCTCCTAATTTGCTTTCTTTATCCTATAACCTTTTGCAGATGTGGCTGAATTACCTGCCCCCGCAATGTATATGACGCTTTAGTGAAGCACTCCGGGACACCACACCATGTGAAGGGCCCTATAAAAAGGTGGTTGTTGCCCATTTATTCTTGGTAACACTTGGTGGACTAACTGTAGGATCAATTTTTTCTTTCCACCTTATTCAGAAAAGACAGTAAATGTGGAAAACTAGTGCTGGGCCCTTGAAGGGGAAGCATTTACATGAAACAAAATCTTGCCCCTTAGCGTGTTGAAATGTTTCAAAGTGCTTCACAGTAATTCTTATCAGTGCATCAACTGTGTATTTGTAGGCAAATGCTGCAGCCATTTTGCACACAGCAGTGTCCCATAAACAGAAATTAAGGACCAAGATATCCAAAGCATTGTTGGCCAGGACACCTGGAGAAAATACCTTCTCTGTTCAACCACATTCCATGACATTCACCCTGACAGCCAGATTGGTGTTTGAGAAAGTACAGGAACTCCCTCAATGGCTCAGTTGGTAAACTTGTCATCCAGCGTAGAATTCAGCTGCACATAAGAAACGTCTGAAGTTCAATCTGTGGTCAGTGCTGGGTTTGCTGATGTCAGATAAGTGGAGGTTCTGCAGTTGGCCAAAGCATGCATTGTTCTGGTGGTGTGGGGTGGTGGGGAAAGATGAGAGTAGCTCAGGCAGCTGGTGACTGTCCAGTGACCTCTGGTGGAATGTGTTCTTGTGTGGTGAGCACAGGGATGGACTCAGGTATGACCTTTTTATACAGGGTCACATAGAGTGCTGTAATTCGCTGCCTGGGTTTGCATAAGATAAATGGAGACTTTGATTGAGGTATCAGATGGCAACTGTGCCATGGAGCAGTACACAGCATGAATCTGTGCCTTTGGGAGATGGGCAGGAGAGAAAATTGGAGGAGAGAAAAATTTAATAAGAGAGATGACTGATCGAACACTATCCATATCCTGTTGCCTCTCAGAGTCATGCATATGGAGTTTAACACCCCTGAGAATGGAGTGTCCCCCAGCACAGCCACTCACTTAACATTTCAGGAAACTGCTTTGAAAATTGCTTGTTGTAACAAGATCACAGGAGAAGTTTGAATGAAGAAGGCCCCTTTGATTTCGTCCCTCCCAAATACCCATCCTACCATCTTTCCATTACAACATCCAGATGTTTTTAAATAAGTCCAGTGCCTGACCTCGAACATCTTTCCTATTAACTAGTCGGTCGTTAATTAACCCTCTATTTAAATAATTACTTACTGGTTGTCCTGAAATTGCTCTTTACAACCTTGAACCTGAGACCTCTTGTCTTGCTGACTTTAAATTTAGGGAGGAGAGTGGGGAAAGCACATTCAATGTAAAATGCTCATACGTTACACTGCACTGTATGTTCCCTGTGAAAAGTTATCTTTTAGATTTTTTCAGAAATAAAGGTTGTAAGACCAGACTGATTTCAGTGAACATAAATAAAACTCTAGGAAAGAGCCACTTGACTCAGTGCATAAATCATTTGCAGTAATTGCTCAGGCAACCAAGTGTCTTTACCCTAGTGTATTGCTCTGGCTGTGTGTCACTCTAGGTAAACCAGGTGGTTCAGACCAGTATCTTGCCATCCCCTGAGCTACCTGCACTGGCTCGAGTGTTTTGAACCGGATAAAAGAGTGTGGCAAGAAACAAAATAATACAATACAAAATGACTTTTTGTACAGAGCCTTTCACATCGGGAGGATGTCCCAATGCGCTGATAAGCGATTAGTATCAGAGCTTCTGATTTTCAGTGTTTATTAATTTGATTTTTCGAGGTTTATTTTTTAGAAATTTTAGAGTGTGTATAAATCAGGGGTTTCAGGACTTTTGTTAGAGTAACTGAGAAGATGCACCTGCACACACAGGGGTAAGAGGCGCCCTCACACTTGCTTCCAGTAATTAAGGAATCCTTCATAAGGAATCTTGCTAGGATTTCCATTGACACATGGGACATCTATTCTGGAAGTAGATGGCATCGGGACTGAGTTCCCACAGATCAGGGGATGTGCATCCACTTACCAGAAGGAGCCTTGATTGTGAGGATTAGAAAAAATACCATGCATTGGACCCCAGAGTGTCTCCCAAGACTCTTCTGTGAAGGATAACACAGACTCTTACGTGGTACATGTCAGATCGTGTGATGTGCTATTTTCCTCTAATCTGAATAAAACCCTCATTGTTCTCTTGCAGCCAGTCATAACTATATTGGTTCATTATCTGCATCAGCGTCTGCTATTTTCAGGGCTCTTCTCCGCAACCCATTAGCTACTTCATTTCAGACACCAGTGACACTTAGGTAGGATGTGGGATGCGAAGGGAAGAGGAAGTTTGCACGCTGAGGTGTCACCTCAGGAGCTGGTAACAGATCCAGCCATTGAATGAGAGTCTCCTGTCTCTGCTGACTGGCAGGACTCGGTGTGGCATGAACTTGTAAGAAACCAGAATGAGAATTCCCACCTGGCCCGTCCAGCCCATTGTTTCAACAGATCCCTCTGCCATTGACACATACCAATCCATTAATAATAATGAACCTTGCATTTGATATAGCGCCGGATTACATCGGAACATCTCAAAGTGCTTCACAGGTAGTTCATACGAAATGCAGTGACTATATCTTTGTAGATAAGTGTGGCTTCAATTTGCACGCAGCGAGGTCTCACACACACACAGTCATGTAGTAAACAACCAACTAACCTGAATAGCACCCTGAGAGAATAGTGCTGTGAAATCTTTAACATCCACCTGATAGGCAGTATCTTTAACATATTTTCTAACGGACGGTACCGCCGATAATGAAGTGCTCCCCTTGCTCTGCCCTGCAGTGTTAGCTTGCACTGTGAGCTCAAGTCCCATTGTTCGCCCATAGTTGAGCTCATTAGCCTTCTGAACCAGAGGGGAGAGTGATACCAACTGAGCCAGGATGACGCATTACAATCCAACATTGAGAACAACAACAACAACAACAACATTCTTTTGTTCAGCACCTTTCACATCGGGAGGATGTCCCAAGGCGCTGGACAGTCAGTATTTTCAACTGGGGATCAGGGAGGATGGAGACTAGGGGGGAAGGGAGGGTGACCAAAGGCATGGTTGAAGAGGAGGGACTTGAGACTGGTCTTGAAGGAGGAGAAGGTGACAAAGTGGAGACGGTGGCAGAGGTAAGATTCGTACCAGGCAAGGGCAGGTCTGCGAAGATTGAGCTGAGAGGAGAGGCGTGTAGGAGGATAGAATGGTTGACAGTGGCAAAGGCAGCAGAGAGGACAAGGAGGCAGAGATAGCCCTGATCACAGATGATCAGAATGTCATTAGTGACTTTGACCACTAACGACGAGAAATGTAAGTGGAGCAAAATTGCACATTACCTCTTTGACCTTACATCCTACCTTATACATCCTGGACTGGTTGGATTCCTCAACATGATATTTTCCTTGTCTCAGCAGCAGCACACATCTGTTGCTTATCTCTGTGCCTATTGTTCTAACCTTAGCCTTAATGCTTGCTCACAACGCTCTTTATAAATATTAATTGAGGCACTAATTGTGATAGAAACATGGGGGTGGGGTGGGGGAGCTTTTGCCATCTGTGATGTGATAATTAGCACAGCTAAATTTCATGGAACTCTGGTCGGTTTGGTTTGGATACTCTTTAGCATGGTGATGGGTTTCTGCACATTTCAGACACCCAGCTGACCTCAAACAAAGAATTGGAATATTCTTTATGTGACATCAAAAGGAGATCCAACTCTTATCTTGGATTCAGCAGTCAACAGGGTGAAAACCATCCATTTCACTTTGCAGCTTGCCTCAAGAGAGGGTTTTACCTCAGGAGGCAAACTCGTAGTAATAATAATAATAATCCTTGCATTTGTTATCTTGTCGAAAAGCACAACACGGAGTATTTTGCAGACAAACATAGCAACCAATTTGCACACAATATTTTCGTAAAAACAGCCATGGAGTGAATGACCATTTTTTTTCTGGGGATTGTTAGCCAGGACACTGGGAAAAACCCTTGTCTTTTTGAATAGTGCCAAGGGATCTTTAACATCCACCAGAACAGGCAAACTCTGGTTTAACATTTTATTTGAAGGACGGCATCTCCTATAATGCAATGCTTCTGGCTCAGACACAATGGGCCGAATGGCCTCCTTCTGTGCTGTATAATTCTATGATTCCTCAGCATTGCATTGGAGTTTCAGTGTGAACCCCAAAACTTCTGACTCCAAGAGGGAGTACAGACATTTGGAGATGTAAAAGTTGCTTCAGAAAAGACCAGTAGTTTGAGAATCATAATAGTTCTGTAATTAAGTTAATGCAGTTTAACTTGCAGTTTGAATTAAGAGATTTGTTAAATGTCGAATATGGAGTACACGGGCGTGTATGAGGCTGACTCATTGCTGACATCCTAAAACTGTTTTGCGTGTTCCTCTACCACATCACGGATCATGTCTTTTACCCACCATGTAGCCAGATGTTGCTCTTTTGAGTTTTAATGAAGTCACGATCTGGCTGATTACACGGTTGGAATCAGCAATTCGTGAGCAGGAAGTCGCGTGTGCAACTAGAGATGCCAGACAACAACATTGAGAACTATGTCGGGTGGGTGGAGGGGAGGGGGGGTAGCAACCTGCCTCTGACACATTCGGGTAATTCACATTCAATCCTTTTTAGAATCTCTTAGTCCAGAGTGCAATATTGCTCAATATGTTTATATATTTATTTTGTTTTTTTTTAAATTCTGTTTAGGGGTACTTGTAGGTCCTGCTGGGAAAATCATTGTGTGGAATGTTCTTCAAATACAGGATACGTTTTAAAAGCTGGAATTTATATTTTTTAATGTGATTTGGGCTGATCAGAGACTGCAGAGAGATGTGTTCTGGCAGCAAGCCTGTCTAGCACAGTGCATTGTTTTTTCAGGAGCTCTCTTAAGTGGAGATGCTTGAACGAGAGGCAAATCTTGTGCATCTAAAAACAATACCTTTGAACTTGCTGGAACTGAACGTTGTTTTGTAATTGAAGCACTTTTGGGTTTTAACAAGGTTTGTGGTTCTTCGGTCAGAGGGTGTGTGTCACAGATGTCTTCAGATTCTACCATTTCTCACACGACCTGCAATCTAAATACTTTTTTAATATATGTGCAGTGTCCAACATTACATCAAAATATTTCAAAATGCTTTACATTAATTACTATCAAGTGTAGTAACAACCACGACTTGCACCTAGGTAACTCTTTTTACGTCAATTGGATGTCTGGAAGCACTTGTTCTTGTAGGCAAAGACAGCAGCCATTTGCACTCAGCGAAGCCCCACTAACAACCATTAGGTGAGTGACCAATTACTCTGAAAGATTGTTGGTTACTAGATCTTCAATATCTTTATCACCCCAAAAACATACAGTCACTCCACTTTACAATATATCCTGTGAAGCGCTTTGGGACATCCTCATAACAACAAAACCACTATACCAAATGCAAGGATTATTGTAAGCAAGTTACTTGAGCAGGCAGGCAGAAGCTTGGTTTAATATCTCATCCAGAGGACGATAAGTCCGACAACTCATTGCCTCCCAGTGTGAATTGTCAGCCGAGACTGTGAGCTCAAGTCACAAGATCACAAGATTAGTCTGGATGAAGAAGGCCATTTGGCCCATCTGACCTCATCCCTCCAGAACACCCACCCTAGTGTCCACCCATCACTGCATCAAGCTACTTTCTAAGTGAGTCCAGTGTCCTGGCCTCTACCACCTTCCCTGGCAACCTGTTTCAGTCATTGATTACCCTCTGTATATAAAAAAAAATCTTGGTACCTGTCCTGAAGTTGCACTTTACAATTTTATACCTATGTCTTCTTGTTCTACAGTTAGGTTACATCCTAAAGTATTGATCTGGGTTTACTTTTTCAATCCCATTTAAAATGTTATACACCTCTATGAGATCCCCTCTGAGTTGTCTTCTCTCAAGACTGAATAGCGCTAGTCAATGCTCATAGCTCATTCCTCTAACACTGGGGATCATCCTCAAGGTAATGGGCACCGCCCTGATGTCGTACAACAACAACAACAAGATTCCATTTATAAAGCGCCTTTCACGTCAGGAGGACGTCCCAAGGCGCTGCACAGTTGGGTCAGGACCCGAGCAGGGAGGAAATGGTCAGGGTGAGGGGAGGGAAGGGAGGGAGCGAGGAGGGGGGAAATGGTCAGGGTGAGGGGAGGGAAGGGAGGGAGCGAGGAGGGGGAAGAGAGTCGAGAGGGGAGCTGAAGGCTCGGTCAAAGAGAAAGGTTTTGAGACCGGCCTTGAAGGAGGAAAGGGAGGAGGCGGCGAAGGCACTGGGGGATAGAGTTCCAGAGCCTCGGGGCTGAGAGGCTGAAGGCCCGACCACCGATGGTAGGGCGGTTGGGGCGGGGGACGTGGAGCAGACCAGAGCCAGAGGAACGGAGGGTACGAGCGGGTAGGTAGGGGGATAGTAGGTCAGAGAGGTAGGAGGGAGCAAGGCCGTGGATGGCCTTATAGGTGAGGATGAGGATCTTGAAATCAATCCTCTGGGGGATGGGGAGCCAGTCGTAGTGACCAGAACTGTGATCAGTATTCAAGGTGCCATCTGACCAGAGCACTGTATAGCCTGAGACTAACGTCTAAACTCAACTGATTTAACAATATACCCCAGCAGTCTGTTTGCTTTGTTTATTGTTGCCTCACACTGTTTTGACATAGTGAGCGATGACTCAACTAACACCCCAGATCTCTTTCAGCTTCCCCCTTGGCAAATTCAAATCTGTCCATGGAGTACTTCTGACATATAGGACTTGTAGCCACAACCTTCTGACCCCAGAGGCAAGAATACCACCGACTGAGCCAAACTGACAGATTGCGTGTGATGTGAGGATGTTGCAGTTTGCAAATTGTTGCTGTTTGACCTCGTTGTTTAACTCGCCTGCTACCTTGTCTTTTTCCCTTCCTCTTTACGGGATTTAACCAAAGGCATTTTCAGCCAATTGTGGCTCATTCGCCCCGATCTGTCATTGCAATTTTTAAAACACATGTAAACTCAGAATCAGGCCATCGCAGCACCATCCTTACAGCCCAACGACAAGACAAAGAACATTCGGCAAAATAATTCCAGTGTTCCATCCAGCCACATTTTTTTAAACAAAAACTATTTATAGAAATTCCTGATCACTTCTAGAATTATTTTGCATGCCTAAGACACATGGTGCAGTCAGTCAGTTAGTCAGTCAGAGAAATCAAACTAGCTGTAGGAAATGATGACAAATTAACCTTTTGCTCATTGACAGTGAGTGTGATCCACTAGCCATGCTGAACACAGAACTGCTGGACTAACAAAGACATCTCAGAGATTTCAGGAACACATTATTTACCCCTTTATCAGTTAGAGTCCTTGAAAGATTTTACCCACTCAATGGGATGTTTTTGTATATGAACGTTACACAAAAAATTACCTTTGTTCTACTGTATTACAGTTCCCTCTCTCCCCTCACTAGGACTTTGAGGCTATAGTTGGGGATAATTTGTGCCTTTTTTTAAGAAAAATGGCAAAAAATATTCTAAGTCTTGTTGACTGTTCTGAGCTTATTATAAGAGTTATAAATGTGAATCATGTGGATAATGTTCAGCGCTCAGTTGTGCAAAATGCCAGGCAATTGACCATTTCTGGCCCTCGAATGATTTTTTTTTGCATTTCTGGTCTATAAATAAACTGAGTTTTTCTATAGCTCGGTGAAGTTATTTGTGGTTTGCACATGCAACGGACTCGATAAAACCCAGTTACTTGTAATGTCCATTGAATGAAATGGTTGCACACGAATGGTTTCAGAGCACGGTGGAAGGAATGAGGACAATTGCTGTGACTGTAGAATCGTGGAACAGCCTGTGGGACATTTTGAATTGGTTGACTAAATGGTGTTGTCTTGCTTGTTGAAGTTTTTCCGTTGTAGTTGCTAAGGTTATCTTGATGGTGAATTGCTAGGGGGCTGTGAAGACACTTGTTCTTCAATGCATACTAATACAGAAAGAAAGTCACATCATACAATAGCGGAAATGGTAACGGGTTTTCGTGAAACCATTGTCTCGTATCTCGTAAATTTGTTTCTAATGAAAATCCAATTGATTAGTGTAAGGAGCGGTCAAACAGTCTTCCAGAGCAGCGATGCAGTGATCGGAATGTATTTGTTCTGAACTCTGTGTACTGTAAGCACACGCATGCGAGAACTGTTGCCATTTCAGGCTTTAGCATCTCTCCTTAGTCTTAGTCTCATGCTGCGTCATGGGGTCCTGGTGCGATTGCTCCCTCTCCTGATCAGGGACATTGCTGGATGTCACCCTGCTTGTCTAAGTCCCAGTCCTGCCCCCCCACCCCATTACAGGTTGACCCCAATCACCTGTGTAGTTACTTTGAAGGGCCTGATTAATTACAATGTGTGCTGCCGTGGTCAATAAGTACAACGAAACACAAATACACCAGAATTTCAAATTCCTATGTGTTCCACGATGGCTGTCTGCCCCTAGTTGATCTCTGTTCGTATTGCCTGTCTGTTCCCATTGCCTGCCGGTCTCCATAGCTTGCCCAATCCCATTACCTACCTCTTCCTCGTGGCTGCCGATTCTCATGGACAAGATTACTGAATCTTAAAGACAAGGAGAGAATCTAACTGAGTATTGACCGGATTCAAACCTGCAACTTTCTGACCTCTTCCAACTCTCCTAGTTCAATCTTTGGAAAGTGCTTTGAGCTCAATCCCAACCATGGAGTACTTCTGACATATAGGGCTAGTAGCCACAACCTTTCGACCCCAGTGACGAAAGGTTGTGGCTACTAGCCCTATATGTAGCCACAACCTGACAGATTATGTGTGATGTGAGGATGTTGCAATTTGTTGCGGTTTGGCCTCTTTGTTTAACTTGCCCACTACCGTGACTTTTGCCTTTCCTCTTTACGGGATTTTACCAAAGGCATTTTCAGCCAATTGTTTCGCATCTGGCCCAATCTGTCATTGCAATATTCAAAACACACGTAAACTCAGAATCAATCCCTGACGTAAAAGGCGCTATTTAAATGCAATGTGTTGTGATGGTGGTTGTAAATTATTGTAGTTGTTGGTTGTGTGGGATGTCACAGCCGAACCTGATCCTGTCCCCACAAGTCCACTTTACAGCCGGAATCTCTGGATACTTAACAGAAAACAGGAACCCAGGCTAATTTCTTTCTTTTTCGCTAACTGAGGCTAAAAGTTCCTCCACTGCTCCACCCTGGGTGAGATCAGTTAAGAAGGCACCAACCCTGGTTTGTACTTGTGACCTTCCAGGACTGCAGTGACTAAACTGAGCAGTGGCTTCATTGACTCAACTGTTGGAGGAGTTGATGTGACAGTGTTGGAATGCACATACATTATGACTTAATTGAAGCCTGTAATAGCAGAAAGTATCTGCCTCATTGTTAATGAACTCTCCTACCCTGTAACACCTTGAAAACTGACAGAGCAGAACCTCCCACATAGATTGATTTATCATCTTGGTGGATGGAGGAAAGCGCTTTCCTTGGAGCTGACCTGTCGCCAAGATAATGTGTTTGGCAACGGAATGTCAGAATCATGCTAACCCCGTGTGGCTGTCTTGGTAGTCCATTTCCTAACCAGGCGGATCCACAGTATTCCAGGGCACTGCTGATGACAGCATAGCCAGTCTGGCTCATCGGCAGGACTTAGAACGGCAGATCAGTCACTGGGGCAAGGACTCTTCCCACTCAGCTCCTGTTAACCCTGCAAGCCAAAGCCCTACGGGTAGGATGGTCCTAGCTGGACAAGCAGTGGGAAAGCTTGCCAGACAGTGTTCAATGGTAAGCTATGCTGTTTTAGCTGGTTAGATTCCAGCAATAGCCCCAAAGCACACTCTGGAGTCCCCATGGGTTGGCTGTTGCCAACCTGTGCCTAATACTCTTCGCAATTAGGTAAGCAGGAAGCATCGCTCGAGGGATAGTGTCCATTACATTCTAATAAATTTCTCGGATGGGATGCATGTATGGAGCTCTGTCTGGTTTGGAACCTCTTAACTATGGTGATGGGTCTCCACATGTATTGGACACCCAGCTGACCAAAAACAAAAATGGATTGGAAGTTTGGGTTGGGACTGTTTGGTTTGTTAAAATTTACAGCTATCCAGTCTCTTCCTGCCAGGTTCAGTCACGGGGTGGTTATCAAGCTGTGTGGCCAACGCCTGTCGGGAGTTGTGTGTTTCCAGCAGGGTGACCTGGGCTCACACCCATACTGACCCAGTGCAGCTCTGGTTGAGCAATCTGAATGCCACATCATAGATCCTGCATAGTCTTCATTGAGACGTTCTGCAGGGTTAATTGCTCTGTAGTTCTGGAGGCAGGTCTGTGAGCTCAGCCTGCTCACTTCATTGCTTTCAGTCTAACAGCCATGTAATGTGAACGATTTGCTTCCTGAATTATTAATCAAAGTGGGCTTCGTCTGGCTACAGCCACTCCAGCTGTTGTGCTGCACAGACCCAGCGTTGCTATCCATGCAATTTTGTCAGTAGCCAGAACCTAGTCAATATTTAACATAATACATCAATTACACTGCAATACATAAAATCCTACAAGTTGAGTTTGTACATTACTGTATTAGGAGGGGAGGGAAGGCAAATTTATTTTATTTCATCAGCGATTTAAATGGCTTGGCACATTCTGAAACAAACCCTTGTCTGACTGACAACCAGGAGCAGCACTAATGCTGGAAGAGACTCAGAAGCTGGTCTTCTTTTTCTGACAATAATAAATAATAATAAATAATAATAACTCAGTCTAACCCCAACTCAACCCATGCTGTACCACCATATGACCCACATCAGCACAGAGTCAGATAACACACTGCTGTGAAGTTATTATTTTAATCCTTATCACGTCAATGAGTGGCCTCAAAGTGCTTTACAGAATATACTGTGAAGTCAGTTGACTGTATATTTTTGTGATATGCTACCCAAGCAGAACGCCAACTGCTGGGTTAGGGGTTATGCTTGCTAAGCACATAACTGGGGGGAATAAAGTTAATTTTAAATATTATGAGTGGGATATACAGTAATTCTGGTTTTCTTTGGGGATTGTAAAAGCCCCGTGACACCACCAATTATTGTGATCTCTGGTATTTGAGCTCCTTGAGATAACTTTTGCCCACAAAATACACAGTCAATCCACTTTGCAGTGTATCCTGTGAAGCACTTGTAGATGTTTCGACAATGTGATGATGCGCTATATCAAATGCAAGTATTATTATTATGAAGTTCTGTGTTGATGGGTTATTGAACTGTGGTGAATGGAAGAGATTTTTCTTTAAGGAACAACGACCACTTCTTTCGGTAAGGACACATATTTTCAACATTCCAGTATTCCTAATGTCCATCATCAGCTCTCTTCAGAAACACAAGCTAATTGATTTTGAGCCTTCTGATTAGCCCCCTTCTGTGCTACACGTTTCCACCCTTGACACCTTCCCTCTTCCCAATCACTGTGTTTTTCAATCCCTCCCGTGTGCTGGGAAACATGTATGCGGAGGTCATAAGAGTTCGTCCACAAAACGTACAGTCACTGCACTTTACAGTGTATCCCTTGTAGCGCTTTGGGGTGTCTGCCTGACGTGAAAGGCACTGTACCAAATGTAAGGATTATTTTTCATACCTTAGATATTCACAACATAGAAGGAGGCTAATCAGCCATTCAAGTTTGTCCTGATACAATACTGTAGCGCGGACAGGATTGGCCACAACTATCACGTCCGCCACAGGTAAATAACCCACCAACCGTTTGTCTCCCAACGTCAGAGATCACAAGAATTAGGCATAGGGAGAGAAACCAGGGGAGCTCTCTTGCACAAAGAGTAATGGAATTGCAGAATGAGTTGTCGAGGAAGACCGTTGAAGAGGACAGTTTGATGAGGTTCAAAACAGCAAGCAGCTGCTTTTCTGAAAAGAGAAGGGATTGAGGGGGACAGTGAGAACGGCAAGTAGATGGAAGGCAAGAGCAGTCGTGTGGGCTTGTAAAAATAATTGGCTTCTTCCTAAAAGCTCTTGGGTTTAAGCACGTTCACTGTCCCATAACCACACGTGAGGATTAGCCTTTAGAACAAGGAGCTCCGGCAACCGCTGCAGAAAGGCCCCCTTGACACCTGTAGAACCAGGACCCCTACACCCAGAGGATCAGGTGCTGAACGGACCCTGGCGTACATAGCACCACGTGCCAGCAAGGGGAACCATCTTTGCGAGACGAAGAGAAAGTTGATGAATTGGGAAGAGGGAAAAAATGTCAAAAAGAAGATAAGATAAAGAAACGTACTGTGTACTCCGGTGTTTTTCACGGCGTTGTACGGTAAAGCACGAAACGAAGCTGCAGCCTGCACAGAAGCCATGTTTGATTATATTGTAGAGCTGTGAAAACGCTGCAACGCCTGCAATGACAGGATATTTAGCACTTTGAGCAGACTGTTGTGGCGCTGTGTGACATTACGATAATAAACTGCAAAGGAGTTGCTGGAAGCTCTGTAAATAGAACATGGTGGCTGGAGCTTTTGTGTCGGTGAATCTGCAATCCTTTCCTCTCAAATGAAGGCTGGGAATTCGTGTCTCAAAGCCGTCCCATTTTTATAGCGCTGGTTCAGATGCCCGGCTCTCGTTTTCAAATAACAATGATTTCAGCTTCTGCTAAATATAGAGCTGAAGCTAATGAGTTTATCAATGGATAACAGGACAGCCCTATTTTGGAAAAAGTGCAGCAGTGCTCAGGTTCACATTGTGTGTGCGTGTGTGTGTGTGAGAGAAAGAGAGGTGAACACACACATCTTCTGTGTCTTCACCCCTCTCTCTCTCTCTCTACTGGTCTGAGAGGCAGGGAATGATCAGCTAACGCTGTCCTGAGGATGTTATGGAGAGGCAGCAGGGAAGAGTGAGATAGCAGCTGAGCGCAGTCATTCAGAATGGGCCTCAAACCCTCCAGGGAATTCTTGGGTTGTCTCAGGCTACAGCGTGCAGTGTCCATCATGCTGTACAAACACCATCTGTTCAGCATTACGCTCTCGGTTGCCAGGCTACCTGCTATACGCTGTCACAGCTCACTGGAATTGGCTGTGCATTAGCCACATTATCCAGAAGGTAAAAAGCAACGTGGTCACGATTAAGCCATCTGCTGGAAGGCCGGGAGATGCCAGGGTAGCACTCCAAGCTGCTAGCCCCACACACTGGAAAAAACACTTCATGTCAGCACTCCCAACGCTTCATGAGAAGCCCTTCCTTCTGCACACATCGGAGAGCCAGAAATTTCACATAGTCTTTGCCTTAAGACCGTTATCTTAAATTTTCAGATCGTGCGGAATTTCGGAACCCGGGTTTGCGCAGTTCCTGAAGAACGGCAGAAAATTGTCTTCTAAAATTAAGACTGAATTGAAGAATTTTTCACACTCTGCGCCATCTTAAAATTTTTAAAGTTTTTTTTCGGCTCAGCTGGGATTGTCCAGCAAATGCAGAAAAACCCATCACTGTGCTTGAGAGTATCCAAATGGATACCTGTAAGCATGGTGATGGGTTTCTGCATGTGTCAAGGTACTAGGTTGGCCAAAAGAAATCTCAAAACAAGGTTCACAATTTTAACAAAAGGCAAAGTACACAATTTAAGTTTACTCAAATCTTAAACTCCACAGTATTAAAATTGAAGGCAACAGATTTAAGATTCAGATTCAAAACCAATTTCAGAGAATTTCAGATCCCTGAGATCCTTCGAAAATCATCAACAACAACAACTTGCATTTATAAAACGCCTTTGATATAGGATACTGTCCCTGAGCACTTCACAAAGACAGGTCAGACACCCATCTAGGATGGGGGGGAGGAAGGGAAGGTGACCAGAGGTGCGGTCGAAGAGGTAGATGTAAAGGCAGGATTTAATGGCAGATAAGAGGAGGGGTAAAGGGAGAGAGTTCCAGAGGTTAGGGGCATAGAATCGAAAAGCTCGACTGAACACCTCGCTTTCATTTTTTCCCCCAAAATAATGAAAGTGGGACCTTATTTCTCGAGTGTGCCCTCAAAGAGGCGTCTGATGGGAAATGTCAGTAAGAACAGAAGCATTTTTTAAAACCTGTTGAAGGATTCAGTCGTTTAAGGCTCATGTATTCTCAGTTAGTTGTATGGGAGTTTTTTTTTGTGTGGCTCCCAGAGGAGTTATTCATTAACCCTTCTGCAAGTCAGGATCTCATTGCACGGCACATTGGCTGATACTCCAGCCTCACTGCAGCTGGTACTCGAATCAATGACATCAAATCATTCAGCTCCTAATGTTTCCAAAAAGCATTTAATGGGACAATTAATTTTTTTTTTCAATTTTCACCCCGCTTTCTTGAAGACCCTGACCGACTACTCTGCTAACAAGTGTGTGTGGGGTGTGGGGGTCTCACAGACACCGCTCTCTCTCGTACATCGCTCAAGTGGCCGTCATTCAAGTGTGAAGTTAGAGAGCGAGCTGAATGTCAGCGGGTTGTTTGAATGTAAGGGGCATAGCTGAGCCCACCCTCCTCGCAAGCTACGCTCTCCTCCGCCCCTCCCCTCCTGCTCCCCTCCTGCCCTGCTCCACCTCCTCTCCCCACCCTCCCATCGCGCTTTCAACAACAAGAAATTGCATTTATATTGTTCCTTTCATATCTGGAGGACGTCCCAAGGCGCTGGACCATCAAGGGTTTGCACCAAAGCTGCGGGCTGGAGTCAAGAGGGGTGGAGGGCGAGGGTAGTGGTGGTGGGAAGGAGGCAACCGGAGGGGCTCCGGGATGGAGTTCCAGAGGATGGGTGCAGAAAGGCTAAAGACCCGATTACCGATGGTGGAGCGTGCAGGGCGGGTGACGTGGAGCAGGCCAGAACCCACCGAGCAGAGGGAGCGGACATGTTGGTAAGGTTTTAGGAGGTCACAGAGGTAGGGTGTAGCAAGACCTCTGTAGAAATCAATGGCTACTTCTCTTTCTCCACCCAAGGGGGCAAAAGGCTTCTTTGTTACAGCCAAGCTCAGTCCCGTTTTCAACATCCACACGTGCATTTACCAGTGTGGAGTGACAGGGAGTGGGGGAGAAGGCAGAAACTCTGACTGATTTTCCTTCCCAACCGGGCAAGTTCAGTCTAATTATAGACACCCGGCCCCAGCCCGCTAGCTGCCCAAGTTGAGATCGGCTAACTGAGGGTTCAATCTGATCTACAGATCTCAAGACCATACGCTAAGGAACCGTTACCTCAGAAGCCATCAGAGAAAAGTAGGCTTTTCTCATTTTTTCCAATCCACCCTTTCAATCCACATTGTAACATTTACAGTGTGACTTAGACATAAGACTGTGCAGTCAGTTCCTCATTTATTTGTACAGCACCGTCGCTAATGACTAAAGTCAGTTGTCATCATTTTGTATTGTATGGGAATATGTTAATAGCAAGCAAATTCATGCTGAAAATCTGCTTCGTGTTTTGTTTCAAATGCACATAGTTTTTTGACAAGATTGGCGAAACTGTAATTTTGTGGTTTTTGCCCTTTCTGGTGATGAGTTGCTGTTCCAACATACTGTGCCCACAGAATGATACGCCACGGGTTTGAAGTCACTATTCGGCACATGGTTTCCAGCATAGTGCTGACGGGGGGGTGAAGCGTGGAGGCCAAGTGTGCTGAGGGACAGAGAACGGTGGCTGGAGCCCTCCACATCAAGCCCTCCCCTTCACCCCTTCCCAACACACGCATACACACACGTGCACGCACACAGAGGGAAAGTCATTCAGAGGGTGACTGGTGCTAACATGGGACAGAGCAGTAGTGGCAGCAGATGGCTGAGCATTCACACAGACTTGTTTTTCTTGGTCAGCTGGGTGGGTGTCTGACACATGCAGAAACCCATCACCGTGCTTAAAGAGCATGCAAGCCAGACTGAGAGCTCTACACGTGCCCTCTAACACACGGAAATTCCCGTATCTGGAATGGAATGTGCATTCTCATTACCCGGAGACCTCACCCTCACGCGGAGAACAGCCGGCGAGATGTAGAGGGGAAATATGGAGAGAAAACACTTGTTCCCCCCCAAAAAAAACGTTACCATAATTCAAAATAAAAGTTGCTTTCTGCTCTATTTGGGTTTCTGTGTTTCTGCAGTTCTGAACTGAGAGGCTCTGCTCTCAGCCCTACAGTGCCACCATTGGGCTGGTTAGGAGCTGCACAATAGCAGCCTCAGTATCTCTCCCTCAATTTAACCCCCACCCCTCTTAATTCCCATACAAATTGGTCACTTCAATCCACAACTGTTTGTGGGACACTTCTGTGTGCAATTGGCTTTCCTCGTTTCACCCACAAAATATACAGTCAATTCACTTTACAGTATATTCTGTGAAGCACTTTGAGACGTCTAAACAACATGATAAGGCATTATATCAAATACAAGGATTATTATAGGATTATTATACATGTTGTGATAACAAAGTGTACATCACCTGTTTGTGCAGTTTGTATAATAGTAAGACTGAATAATATTAAAGGTTTGCATTCTCCAGCAAATTAAATATTGTATTGAAAGCTTGTGCTAAGGATTAGAACATGGCCCAGGTAATTTCTGTGACCTGTCCTCCACAACCAGTCTTGATCCAATCAAAAGGAGGAACCCGGTTGTTAGTCAATTGACGGAGCACTTTTCCGGGGGTAATAATTACTTCAAAAAAAAAAAAAAAAATTGGTCACTTCAATCCACGACTGTTTGTAGGACACCGCTGTGCGCAATTGGCTGCCACATTTTGCCCACAAAATGTACAGTCAATTCACTTTACAGTATATTCTGTGAAGCGCTGTGAGACATCTTGAAGACTTGCTAAGATGCTATATCAAATACAAGGATTATTATTATTATTATTATTTGATCTCATTCTTACAAAGTACCTTCCCATCGCAGCATCAAGCTGTTTCTTAAATGAGTCTAGTGTCCTGGCCTCAACCACTCTTCCTAGTAACCTGTCCCATCTGTTGATTACCCTATGGGTAAAGAAATACTTCCTGGTGTCTGTCTTAAAATTGCCTTTCACAATCCTGAAACTGTGCTATCTTGTTCTACTCCCTTGTCATATCTGAAAAGATTATTGTTGGCTTACATCCTCTTTACCATTTAGCACTTTATATACCTCCAGCAGGCCTCCTCTGAGACATCATTTCAGAGGCTGAAGATTCTTCTTTTTCTAGCTATCCTTCATTTCTCTTAACACTTTCAGTGTTCGGTTCCTGGTATCCATTCCCTGCATTCGCTGGTAAATGCAAGTGTGGGCAGAGTGTATCAAACTGTGGTGGACTTACTAAATGTGCTGCATACTATCCCATGCGGAATGAGAATCTCTTTTCTCAATCTGCCAGGTTAAAAAAAAATGTTTTTTTTTGCTCACAGCTGCTTGTGGCACATTGCTGTGTGCAAATTGGCCTCTGCATTCACCTACCAACACAGTCCCTGCACTTTACTGAAAACGCTTCAGACACTTTGATGTGATAGGCACTATGTCAAAAGCAAGGATTATTTTACTTTATAATAATAATAATTCTTGCATTTGATATAGCGCTTTATCACGTCGTCGAGACCTCTCAAAGGTTCACAGATTTGTGAGCGAAATGCAGCAGCCAATTGCACACAGCAATGTCCCACAAACAGTCATGGTTTGAGTGACCAAATGTTTTTTGTGGGGGAGGAATTATTACCCCCGGAAAAGCGATATGCCAATTGACTAAGAGCCAGGTTCCTACTTACTGCCAGGTAAATAGAGGTTTATGGATTAAGGAAATATGTTAAGTTGTATAGATTTTTTTCCCTTTCACTGGGATATGATTTTATGGATGTCCACTGGTTATCTTGCTCACATGTCAGCCGAGACAGTGAGTGTAAGAAGACAATTTGAATGCAGACAAAGCTGATCCTGTCCTTACTTACTCTAAAGTCCACACAAGTGGATCTTCAGCAGAGAGGGGGATCATGGGCGGGAATCCTGGCTGATTTATTTTACCTGAACTGGAGTGCTGAGACGGTGTGAACTCACTGGTGCCCACTCTAGCTGAGATCAGCACAGACAGGGATTTTTCTGGTCCGAGTGGCTTAGTTGATCACTGAATAAGCTCTCTGAGACCTGGGTAAATCCATGCACACGTGCGCTTTGAGTAAGACTATGTCAACCACAGACAGAGGAGAGAAGCATTTAGACATGGAAAGTGTATTTGAACAGTGGTGCGGAGAGCAGACATGTGGAGATTCACCACAAACGTGTGTGAATGCAAGGAGAGGTGAAAAGGGTACATTTCCTGTGGCAAAGGAATATTCATCCCAGTGGGTTTTCTTTGAACTTTCCCAAATGGGTGATGTATGATTCCTGCTTTTGTTCTGTGCACTGAAAATATTTCCTTGTCAGCCTTGGTATAAGTCTGCTGAATCTTTGAACGAGTTATGCCATATAAAAACAACAACAACTTGCATTTATATAGAACCCCTCACGCAGGGTAGTGTCGCAGAGCGCTTGACAGTGGCAGAACACGACAGTACAAAACAAACAAAGCTCAACATACAAAAGTGCTGAGCTTGGAGGTAGCTGCAAACATGTGGTTGTGATCAGCTCACTGTTCCTTCCAGGTCTATAAATTGTTTATCACCCGTGTTCCTAAAAGCATTTTTCATTCGCAGTAAAGTCGCTGAGCTACAACAGAGATAAAAATGAATTATTAAAACATTCGCCCATTGTAACAAGCTCCCTGCTGAAATCCAATGCTGCATTTTTTCCAAAAAAACAAAACAAAACAGTCTCACCAAATGTTGTTGGTGTTATTTCCATCCATGTGTCTTTTATTGCATGATTGGCAAAATCACTGTCTTAAGAGACTGTCTTTGAGCTCCCCCGCGTGCACTGGAGTTTGTTCAATTTTTTGTCAGGACCTGGAAGAGGCTGTGGGAGTATAGATCCCTGGAACATTGTAAAGTTCTCCCTGTGCTTAAGAGAAGAGAAAGAAATGTTGTGCTTCTGTCTACAAGTAACATAAGCAACAGATTAATGACAAAATATAGCCTTCATTTTGGTTGAAAGCTTTTCCCAAGCGAGGCCTGTTATTCATCAAAGGGTCTTAAATTTGTGAACCCAGAAAATGACCTTGAGCATATTGTCAAGTAAGATACTCAGTGAAAATACATCACTTTGTTTGTTAACATATTTCTTTTTTTATACTTCTGTAGATCATTTTGTTGGAAGTTTCTATTCTAGAATATTTCCCTCTAATTTTTCCTGTTCTCTCACGCACTGGCACTTACTGTACACCACCATGTGCCTTGCTTGAGTGGTTGCTCTTTATTTGCCAGCCCAGACAATGTGGCATCTTTTCTAAAATATGGGGTAGAGGAAATGTTCACACATCAAACAGGACTGCACCAGCGCAAGGGTTTAAGATTGTTGGGTCAATCAACGGTTAGAAACCAGAGGGATTTCACATCCTGAAAAAGTACGTTAGCTGCGGGGTTACTTTTCAAACTGCATCCACCAAGCTGCAGTAAACCTTCTGAGCAACACAAAGAACTAGTGCAGTAGCGCACTGTGTAGTTGAGCTGGTAGGCACAGTGATTGGCTATGCTTAGTTTAGGCCATTCAGGTACTCCAGTATTTTAATGGATTGACTTCCAGGATCTTCATCCTGACTTTCAAATTCCTTCAATCTGACCACTATCAACCTGTACAATCCTCTCCAGCCCCTACCCTCTGCTGTCTGAATCAACAGGTGAAGCAGTGTTAATAATTTTGATCATTTCCTCGTGCTTTGCATCAAAGACAGGTAATCGCCAAGCAGGGAGGGAAGTAGTGGAAGGTTGAGCATAGACCAAAGGCAGGGCCAAAGAGGTGAGTATTTAAGAAGCTATTGAAGGCAGGGAGAGAGGCACAAGTCAAAGTGTTGGGGTTTCATGTGTGAAGATGGTTCAGGTGGAAGGAGTGAGGAACGAGCATTAGACAAGAGTCAGAAGGTCAGAGGGTGTGGACAGGAGAATGGGTGGGGGGGGGGGATTGTAGAGTTAGATAAGGGCCAGATTGTGTATGGATTTGAAGGGTAGGAAGAAAATCTTGAACTCAATCCATTGGATTACTGGTCACATTTCCATCAAGTCAATACATCTTTAATGGTCCAAAGTAAAAGTTCGCAAGCTGAATGTCCTTTTAGCTATGTCAAGAAACAAGATAGCATAATAGCATGTGCTACCCATTATTCAGATCATTGGAAACCCCTGTTACTGGAGCTGCCACAGCTCCCAACAGGATGGAGGCTAAGTACACATCACATCATTTTACTACAGAATAAAGGAGTCACCTTAAAAATGATCAGGCTCTGACAGGCATGCAGTCACATCTTTGTGGAGGATTTCTGCAAAGGTGGAAGAGTGAATTTTGTTGAGTACTGTCAGGAGAGGTAAAGCACAGACTGCACCAAACAGCAGAGGTTTAAGATGAGGTCGCTGGCCTGATGCTCGCAACCCACTGAGTTTCCGGCTTCTGAGGAGCACAGTCACTACCCATTTGGGATTGGAAAGGAGGTCTTCCCAGGCAACTGCCTCCCAGTGGCCGAATCTGTCTGCCATCAACGGGAGGCACACAAACACAAGTAGGGCAGCAGACTGGCTGGGAAAAAGAACAGAGGAACTGAAAGGTGCGCAGAAAAAACTCTGCAGTGCTTCATAGGACTTGGGTATTTTGCGACTCAGCATTCTTAACAGCTTTCAGTATTCTTGTCATTGCCCTTTCCCCCACCATGGCACAGTGTGTCAAAGCACCACCCTGTGCTTTAGCATCACTAAACCATACAGACGGGACATCTGCATGGTTTATTCTCACTCTGTGCTGAATTAGCTGCTCTCAGCCAGAGCAGCAGTAACTACCAAGTGGTCTCAATGGCCACGAGCTACAGAGAGTAAAAAAAATCAGCCAGGTTTCTCAATCAAACCAGACTGTTATCCATTGACCTGTGCTGGAAGATATGTGTGTTTGCCTGTGTATGTGTCTGTGTATGCGCATCCGCACATGCGCACATCTGTCTGTGCGTTTATATGTGTCTGCATGTAAATCTGTGTTTATGTGTGTGCGCATCTATGTGTATCTGTGTGTGCGTGAGCCCATTGGTTGAGTTTAGGATCAGATTGGTGTGTGATGCCCCTCAGCCCTAGTCATATAGCTGCTGTCACTCAATGTGTGATGGGCACTTTAGCCGGTTTACCAGTGGATCCCAGTGATTCCACCTGCTCAGATGGGAAAAATGAGTGAAACTACTTCAGGTATGGGGAGCAGGCAAGAAAACTGGAGGGGTAAACAAGGGATTTCCCCCACCTATTGAAATCATGAGTAGGAGATGGGCAGCATTCTGCATTCACAATGTCACAGGGAGGAGACTCGCGTAGCTATGAGGAGGCGAGTGACTGAGACAAGTACTCAAGTCTGTCTGACACTCAGGGATCGTGCAATTCAAGAGACTGTTAATTCCTCTTTAAGCTTGTAAATCTGCAGCGGTAAAGAAGACACAATCCCCAAATCCCAGATTTGGCACTTTGCCCCCAGATCTGTTAGGCTGTTTGACAGCCATTTGGTCTGAACAGTGAAAACAGCACAACCTGATGTGTGCAAGGCTCTATGTGTACCTATTTTCTAAGCTCTCTTAAGTATAAGATCGGCATCATTCGCCAATATCGGGGTTCAATATGCAGCAATTTCTAATTTGTTTCCTTAGTACAGTAGGGCTACAGTCCTGTAGCTCAGTGGTTAGAGCACTCGCCTTGCAAGCGAGAGACCTGGGTTTGATTCCCAGCAGGGAGAAACCTTGGGCAGGTTTCCTTACTCCACACGCCTGATAATAATCCCTCAAGAAAAAAAAACAATAATAAATGGGTCATTTTCAATCCACAACTGTTTGTGGGTCACTGCTGTGCACAATTGGCTGCCACGTTTCGCCCACAAATATACAGTCAATCCACTTTATAGTCTATTCTGTGAAGCGCTTTGAGACGTCTAGAAGACATGAAAAGCGCTATAGCAAATGCAAGGATTATTATTATTTTTATTTTATTCCTAAATAAGAAATCCCATTTAATAATAATAATCCTTGCATTTGATATAGCGCCTTATCACATAGTTGAAATGTCTCAAAGTGCTTCACAGGATATATTGAAAAGAGAATTGACTGTGTATTTTGTGGGCGAAACGCAGCAGCCAATTAAACACAACAGTGTCCCATAAACATGGAGTAATTGACTAATTTTGTGTGAGGGATTTGTTGCCCAGGACACCAGGAGACACCCCCCTCTTCAGACACTGATCTCCTTCTAGTTGAAGAGCATAAAATTGACTTATTTGGCAGCTTTTATGGAGGAGAATGTTTCAAAACGCGTTACAGAAATGGAGCCTGATTGGTGTGGAGGGTGGTAGACAAGGAACGGATGATGGCGTGGTCAAAGAGAGAAGGGTTTTCAAAGCAGAGAAGGAAGGGAGAGAACGAGGTGGCAGGATTTAGAGTTCCAAAGAGCAGGAACAAAGTGGCTGACATGAAATAGATACCAATTCCATGCCAAACCACGACAACTCTGCTTCCAAGCAAACTATTTTATAATAATAATCCTTGCATTTGATATAGCGCTTTTCACATCTTCCAGACGTCCCAAAGCGCTTCACAGAATAATAATAATAATAATCCTTGCATTTGATATAGTGCTTTTCACGTCGGGAGGACGTCCCAAAGCGCTTCACAGAATATACTGTAAAGTGAATTGATTGTATATTTGTGGGCTAACGCGGCAGCCAATTGCGCACAGCAATGCCCCACAAACAGTCGTAGATTGAAAATGACCAATTTATTATTGTTTTGTTTTTTTGGAGGGAATATTATTAGGCGTGTGGAGTAAGGAAACTTGCCCAAGGTTTCGCCCTGTGCCTGGAATTGAACTCAGGTCTCTCGCTTGCAAAGCGAGTGCTCTAACCACTGAGCTACAGGACTCCATTTTCAGAGTGGTGGTGTTCCCACAGGTCTGTGTGCTTTATTTCTGGATACCTGTGGAGCTTCCGCTTGGATTTCATGTTGAAGAATCCCATTAGAAATTGCCACAGGTGAGACCCCAGTGTAACTTCCATGCTTTTCAGTGGTTTGTGGTTTTGTTCAAATATATAGGAGTGAAGAATGCGACATTTCATAACAGATTGATGGGATGACAACAATAATATGAATCTATTATGAAACATTGCAATTCTCACCCCAATACATTATTTGAGTTAACTCAGAGGATAATCGACACTGAGGGGCGTAACTCTGAAGTGCTTTTATCTGTCTCAAAATTAAAAATTTTCATGACTTCAGTGAACGTACTCTCTTCCCTCTCTCTCTCTCTGTGCAATGTGACTGGACTGGCATATTGTCCTTGTGGAAAGAACAGTTCTGTGCCCTTTCAGTGTCTGAGGGAGCTCTTAATCAGGATTTGAAACAACAACAACAAGATTCCATTTATAGAGCGCCTTTCACGTCGGGAGGACGTCCCAAGGCACTGGACAGTTGGGTCAGGACCCGAGCATTGGGGAAATGGTCAGGGTAAGTGGGGAGGGAGGGAGTTTCAGAGCTTCGGGGCGAGTGACTGACAGGCATGTGATAAGATGTAACTGGGCATTAAATTCTGTAGTCACCCAGACTTCCACCTGATCATCAAGTTTGCTCCTACCAAGCCACCTACTTCAGCCATAATGATGTGTAACCCAAGACTTCTGTACTATGCTCGGTCAAATAGCATTAGCCCCTTCCTAATCAGATTTTCTACTGAGCACGTGGAATCTGTAAAGCCAGCGAGAGGGAAGATTTTTTTCGCTACAATGAAGGGGAAAGGGAAAAGCTCCAGCCAGATAAGCATTTTGGAATAGCACAAGCAAAGCGTTCATTTACATGTTGAAGCATATTGTCTTCAGGTTTTCCCAAACTCATTCACTACGATTCTGGGAAACATAATTCATCTTCAGTCTTTGCTGCCAGGAATATTCAATAGTAGTAATAATAATAATAAATTATGGGATCCTTAATACAACAACTTGCATTTATATAGTGCCCTCCATGCAGGGTAGCGTCTCAGAGTGCTTAACAGTGGCAGAGCCTGATTAAAAGGAAAGTTTTCAGGTGGGACTTGAAAGTGGCGAGAGAGTGGGCAAGGTGGAGGGATTGGGGGAGAGTGTTCCAAAGTTTTGGGGTGTAGTGGCTGAAAGCACGACCTCCGATGGTGGGGCAGAGGATGCGAGGGAGAAGCAGGAGGCCGGTGCCAGTCGAGTATCTACCTGAGCAGTCAGACTGTCTTTTTATATTGCAATATATAATTATAATTTACATCACTTGGATGATCGTGCCTGTTTTTGTATGCTTGGGATCTATGGTAATAAGCACTGACTGCAGGAAAATTATATTTTATAAACATGACCAAGGGTTCTGCAGTTCATCAAAATTTTGCCCTCTAGTTATTGCACGATACAAACTGTCTATTTTAACAATATGTGTTCATGTCAGTTGCCAATTTCAAATAAATATAAAAAATTAAATCAATTCAACACTTGGGAGGTCATTTACCATTGGCTGCAGTAAAGTGCTTTGTTTCTCTTCGCACCTCTAAGGTTAGCGGTTGCAGTGCTGACACTCGAGTCCACGTGCGACATTTCTTGATCTAGCGGGAAACTGGTATTTCAATCTGTAGAAATTGCACTGCCTATTGGCCAAGTTGCAGAACTACTGGACTATAAAATAACTGGAGCAAAATGCAGATCCAAGACTTTTTTGGGGGTCAGCCGTGTGTCTGACTCATGCAGAAATCCATCACCACGTTTAAGGGTATCAAAACCTGTCTGAGGGGTCCACTCATGAATGCCATCTACTCATGGAAATTTCCCTGCTTCTAAAATGAAATGCATTCTCTCTTCTCAGCCGGACACCCTGCTTACCTAATTCTGGGGAGTGTTATCCAAGACCTTATAGTCAATGTCCCAGTTCCAGTTCTTTTTGTAGCTGTTGTGGATAATTTCCTGCCCCTTTGTTATTTTATCAGCATGTCTGTGAATAAAGATTCATCATAATCTGAGGTCCTTCTGCAGGTTCAGGTGGATTTTAAAGATTCCTGGGCACCTTTCAAAAAAAGAAAGGAGTTTCTCCCAGTGTCCCTGTGCCCCAGTCAGCAATCCCCAAGATAAAATTGGTCATTCACTGCATGGCTTTGTGAACATTGTGGTGCACAAATTACCTGCCGCTTTTGACTACACAATCACTTCACTTTAAGGTATATCCTGTGAAGCGCTTTGAGATATGATAAGGCACTATATCAAATGTAATTCTCGATATCCTTATAAGCTGTCTGTCTGTCTGTCTGTCTCTCTCTTTCTCTCTCTAGCTTTATCTTTCTATCCTTCCTCCTGTCTTCCCCTCCCCCTGCTCCTCCCGGGTAGAATTGTAGCAGCAAGTGTACAGATTTCTGGCAGCTCTTGTGTGGAGGAAAACCATCACACCTGATCTTCCGTAAAGCTCTCCAATAGCCATTACGATGGGATGATGTTGCCATGGTGATCTCACGGGCTCCCAATGCACGGCTGACATAACTGATAGCATTTCATCAGCGGTGGCCCTGCACACACAGGGGGAGAGAATGAGAAATGGCGATGATTAGATTGATAATATTCTAATTGACTGCGGGCAGTTGCTGATCATTAGCCACTTGCAGTAACTGCTCAGTCCTCACCAGCCACGTACACAGAACCTCATGTAAGTGCAAAGCACCATGAAGAATGTACCAGTTTAGCTCTCTGGGCCTTAACCCTCTGCACACTGAGTGTTCTTTTGCAGCTTGCAAAGTCCACAATGTTTCTGCCATTGCCTTGTAAGGATTAATTTATCTTTCCCGTGGGTTTCTTACATTGAGGTACGATTCCCGAGGAAGGTATTGATATAGCGCAGCAGATCCCAGGCTAAGGGGGGAACGGAGGGAGGACAAAATCCAGCAAGTCCAGGCGCGCGTATGTTGAGACTGGGCTCTGGCTTCCACTCTGATGCCCTTCACAGTTGGATAGCCTACTCGCCGACAATGGGGTTGATAAAGCATTCCAAGACAGGAAAACTGCAGTGTAAACAGCACAGTTGCTGGAAAAAGTGCCTCAGGATGTCAAATGCATCTCGTGCAACAAATCTCATGTCCATCACAACCATTCCGTGAGAAATCAAAGTAGTGTTCCCGTGAGTCCGCGTGACTTATGAGGAGTTCCTCTGCGTACTTTACGTGGAGACATCTTTTCCCGCTTGAAGTGCCATTTACATTAACATTTTCCTGCAGAATGGTTTTAACCCACACTGTCTAGACCAGTGGGCGCCAACCAAATACATTTTTCTTTATTGAATTTCTCTTTATTTATCGCTGCACCATTGGTATCATGGCTCAGTGGCTACTGGCAACGAGGGACTGATTTGGCCCAGACTTGCCATGACAGGCACTACCTACCACTACCTCCGCAATATTGCTAGACTCCGCCACTGCCTCACACTCAGGCTGCTGAAACCCTCACCCACGCATTCGTCATCTCAAGGCTTGATTACGGGAACTCCCTCCTCATCAGCCTTCCCAACTCTTCCCTTCACAAGTTGCAGATCATCCAAAACTCTGCAGCTCGTGTACTTTCACTCACCAGGCTCCACGACCCCATCACTCCCACCCTCGCCCGACACCACTGGCTCCCCATCCTCACAGAGGATCGAGCTCAAGATCCTCGTCCTCACCTTTAAAGCCAGCCATGGCCTTGCCCCCTCCTACCTCTCTGACCTGCTGATTCCCAACCAACCTGCCCGCACCCTCCATTCATCGGGCTCCAGCCTGCTCCATGGCTCCCGCCCGACCAGCCCTACCATCGGTGGCCGGGCTTTCAGCCTCTCTGCCCCCACACTCTGGAACTCTACCCCGCGGTCCCTTCGCCTCACTTCCTCCCTTGCCTCCTTCAAGGTCAGTCTCAAGACCTTTGTCTTTGACCGTGCCTTTGGTCTCCTTCCCACCTCTCTGCCTTCCCTCACCCGAACACCACCCCTTCCCCATGCTCGGGCCCCAACACCTGACTGTTCAGCGCTTTGGGACGTCCCCCCGACGTGAAAGGCGCTCTATAAATGTAATTTTGTTGTTGTTGTTGTTGATGGGGTGGGGGGTGGTTGGCGGGCCACTTCTTGACATCCCATGAGGGCCAACGGGTCGGCCAGCACTGGTCTAGACTCACAAATCAAATTGACACACAGCATATTATTCTTCCTGACAGCTGATGGAGTCAGTAGACGTCTTCAGGAAAGGAGGGGAGAATGTTGGGAAACAATTAGATGAACAGCTTTGTAGTTTGACAGCAGTAGAGAAAAGAAACAACAACTTGCATTTAAATAGTTCCACTCACGCAGGGTAGTGTCCCAGAGTGCTTTACAGCAGTGGAGCAGGACCCCGAGGCAGGGGGAGGGGTGAGGTGACGTAGGCACAGTCCAAGAGGAAGGTCTTCAGGTGAGAAAGCTAGCACTCCAGCTAGCCGACCATAGGGGATGGTAAAGGAGTGGGATGTACGCAGGTCGGAGAGAGGTAAGGAGGTGCCAGGGCAATGTGAATTGTAGTGTTCGTATTTCGCAGGCAAACCCAGTAGCCAATTTGTGCACACAGCAAAGTCCCACAAACAGCCATGGAGTGAATGACCAATTTTATCTGGGGGATTGTTGGCCACGAACCGTGAGAAACTCCCTTCTCTTTTCAACTCATGAGATAGGATCTTTAATGTCCACCTGACCAAGCAGACAGGACCTTGGTTTAAAATCTCATTCAAAAGAACAGCACCTCTGACAATACAATGCTCCCCTAACACTATGTTGGAGTGTCAACTAGACTGTGAGTTCAAAATCCCGACATGTGGGAGGGTGGGGGTTGAACCATAACCTTCTGTCTCAGAAGCGAGAGTGCTACCACCTTGAGCCAGGCTGACATGTACATAGAACCTACCCACTGCAGCGTGAGCCAGAGCATTCAGGAGAGGAGAAGCGGGGAGGGGCTGACGTGGAGAGGAGAAGTAATAAACATTTTTTTAAAAGCATCCCTTATTTCCTAAATGTTGACATGCTTGTCAAAAGGTTAAAATACATCTTTAACAGTAGTGTGCGGTAAGAGAACTGATGTGTAAATATTGGCATTTGAGACACAGGAGGAGAAATTCCATTTGGGTCTAGATTTACTCTATTTATGCAGCATTTCAAAGTGACTAATGTTTGGGTAATTCTTAAATACTGCCTTAATTTCAAGGCCATTAATCTGTAAATTTCTTTTAAGAATTTACGAAAAACCAGCTTCAAAGTTAATTTAAGACTGAATTCAACATTTACCAAATTTTGGACTCTCCAAATGCTGCATAAATAGAGTAAATCTAGACCCACGTGAAAATTCTCCCCTCAAGAGTCTTTGTGAATTTACTTGTACGGTTGTCAGAAACGAGGTTGCGATTACTCTTTCAAACATAGAAACAGCCCCTCAAGCCTGTTCCACCATTTTATAAGATCATGGCTGATCTGTACCTCAAGTTAGTTACCTGCCTTGCCCTATATCCCTTAATACCCTGACCTAACAAATATCTACCTCTGTCTCGAAAATGTGAATGGATCCAGTATCCACAGCCTTTTTGGGGAGAGCCAATAATAGCCAATAATAATAATAAATAATCCTTGCATTTGTTATAGAACCTTATCACGTCTTCGAGACGTCTCAAAGCGCTTCACAGAATATACTGTAAAGTGAATTGCCGGTATATTTTTGTGGGTGAAACGTATGTTTCATGTGAAATGCATATGAAACGCCCTTTCCCCTCCCCTCCCTTCTCCCCCCCCCGACCCCAGCTCGGGTCTGAAATGCTGTACACTGTCCAATGCCTTGGGACGTCCTCCCGACGTGGAAGGCGCTATTCAAATGTAATCTTGTTGTTGTGGTTGTTTCTTTATCCCATCAAAAAAGCTTTGCTTTGTGCTTTGTGATTTTCTTTTAAAGCATGATTCTCAGACACCAGTGCCTCTACCAACTAATACCTGAATGCATAAGTGTAACAACAACAAGTCAGTGAAGACTGAGGTGAACTGGAGGAGCTGCCTTGCGTATCTTTGTATTGTACAGTGCCAGTGACAGCGAGACATAACATTTTGCTGTAAGGATGCCAGGCGAAATTAATCTTCGTTCGAGAATGCAGAAACACAGTGGCTAACGTTAAGTAAATGTAAAGCCACCGCTTGTGCAGGAGGCTGTAATAAAACTGCAGTAGCTAATCCCCCTTGGGTTTCAACCTCCACAAAAAGTCACTTCGTGCTGCAGTGGAATACGCTTCTCAATGAGATGCATTTATATTTTAATCCTGGGCAAATTGAGGTTACAGCTGGTGGCTTAAGTTTTACTGTACTGTACTAACAGACTACACTGTAATATTCCACATCTTCCATCCCTCCCTTCCCTGCTCCCTTTCCCTCTCCCAACACACACACACATTTTACTTACACGTTGACTATTCCATGTTAATTGGTCTGGCCAAGGGGGAAAGTATGAGGTGAAGACGTAGTGAAAGGAAATATGGGGGGGTAGAGGGAATGAGACCATGCTCACTTGGGCATACCTTCCACTCTCTTGCTCCACCCTAATCTCTGCAACCTCCTTCCACCCTACTGATCCTGCTGCTCCCTTCGTTCAGCAAACACCGGCCTGCTTCATATCCCTCGCCCTATCCATTCTGCCCCCGGTTCTCTGGAAACTATCCTGGAGTCCTGGCAACTCATTCCCTCCCTCACCTCGTTCAAGGCCCACCTCAAAACGTACCTCTTTGACTGCACTTTCAGTCACATTTTCCCTTCCCACCCTCTTCAGATGCTACCCCCAGCTCAGGTACACTTCCAGCCACGGTGAATGGCAGCAAAAAAACAGGAGGAAGCCATTAGACCCATTCTGCCAGTTTATCAGATCATAACAGATTTTTAAATCCCACTTTCCACCTTTTATCCATATCCTGTAGTATTTTATTAATACAGTGCCCACGGTCATGTTTCTACAGGGTTGTGGGGAAAGGACAGGTAAATGGGTCTTAAAAAATTGCTCTTAAAGGAGCTGGCGCAGGCACGATGGGCCGAATGGCCTTTTTCTGTCCTGTAATTTACAGCGCCTTAGGACGTCCTCCCAACATGATAGGCGCTATACAAATGTAATTTGTTGTTGTTGTGGTCGTTGCTGTGAAGCGCTCTGAGACGCCGTCCGGCGTGGAGGGCGCTATATAAATCCAAGTTGTTATTATTGTTGTTTTGGTCCTATAGATTCATCTATAAATCCAGACTGTGCGTCTATTGGAGGGCTGTTCAACTGTTGGGGAACATCACAGTTGGGTTTGCTCCAGCCCTCACCTCACTTTACATCAATACATTTTCCAGCAGGAAGCCATTGTAAAGCCAATAGGGGCAGGAAGCAAGGTTAATTTTGTTTCTCTTCCCCCCCAGCCCAGTGGCACTGAGGTTATTTATAGCAGCCTGCTAACCGCCGCCCCAGGTGAGATCAGCAATCACAGCACACACTGAGGACCAAACTGGCTTAACTCACAGAATAAATCAGAGTTACGTCGGCATTCGGCACTCAGGCCCAAAAGTGCAACGGCTGTCACAGGCGGCTTCAGGCTCAACTGTTGTCATGGAGACAGATCGGGGTGGTGGGGTTGGGGGAGGGGGGTCATACATAACTGCAGCTTTAGACAACAATAAAACTGGTGATGCCGGTATCTCAGTTACATCTGTGTGCCAAGCTTTGGGCCCAACCATTGGACTGGTGTGTGTGTATGTATGTGTAATTGTGTGTGTGTGTATATGTGTTATGTGTGCGCGTGTGTATGTGTAATGTATGTGTATGTGTGCGTGTGAGACCACTGCGGGTCAGTCCAATCTTTCGTTATCAGCAGGGCATAATATTGAACAACATGCTAATTTGCGTTACTTGACACATCACACGTTGCAATTTTCCCCCATGTATTACATGCTCGCTTTAAGTAGTCCTGCACGATTCCACTTTTATCAGGGCAACTAGGTGATTGCTCATAGGTCACCATCAATGGTGCCAGTTCACTTGATTTTGTGTGAGAAGATTTTGTGAACAATACAGTTTACATTTATGTAGTCCCTTTCACATCGGAAGGATGCCTCAATGCACTCAGTAATGCTGGCTGGGCACCCAGGCTGGGGGTGGGAGCCGAAGCCAACTTTCCTGGTTCCTGTCCTACTTCACCCATCAGCTCCACTCTGTCTCCTCCAATTGACGTTACCTCCTGCTCTCGCACAGTCACCTGCGGAATACCTCAAGGCTCTATCCTTGTGTTACTCTATGTGAAAAGTGCTATATAAATGCAAGATGGTCTTGTCGTTCCTATTAAAACAACAATCCTTGCATTTGATCTAATGACTATAATGTCATAACGTCTCAAAGCACTTCACAAGGAATTGCTGTCAAGTATGGTAACTGGTTACTTGTTTTGCACAAAGCACGAATCCTCAAACGGTGTATGACCAATGTATCCGGAAGGCATAGTTGACAAGGACACAGGCAGAACTAGAGTGGGTTTATTCGAGAGTGACTGATGCTCACGATGGACTTGGAAGGTGTGGTGGAGCAGTGGCTAGGTGGCATTATTGTAGTAATGTCTTTTTCTGGACTTAAAAAATATTTTTCCTCCACAGTTATTCGTCTAGTGTGGTAATACCACTCATCACCCGACAGGTTACTAAATAATTTTTTTCCTCTGCAGGATCAGAATCCAGTGGGTCTTTCTCGGCCACCGGGATCCATCCAGGCCTCTGTCCCAGGGCCTGGCACTGGGGGCCCAGTCCCTGGCTCCATGACGGGGAGCCCCGCGTACCTGGGAAACCAGCAGCAAGTGGTCATGATGAAGCAGCTATTAATGGAGCAGGAGAAACAGAGAGTCCACCAGCTCCATCTGATGGAACAGCAGAAGCAGCAGCTCTTCAGGGAACAGAGGCAGCAGCAGTTACTGGCGGAGCAGGTACCACCTTACTTATCATGGGTCGTGACCGGGTGGGTTGGAGGGTAGGAATTACAGGGAAATCACTTTGTAGAAGAGTCATCTGTCCAATGTATCATCGCAGTGAAATACGCTGTCGTACTTCACTATAACACAGGTTGAGATTTCATGGTTCCCAAACACTTTGATACAATAAGGTTGCTCAGTATTATCATAGGGTGGTTTCACATCTGTCTGAACAGGTAGGCAAAAGTTTGGTTTCAGGTATGATCCTCTGGTAATATAGTGCTCGCCTCCCTCCCCCAGCAATGCCAACTGAGGCTTGAACCCACAATCTTCTGACCCAGCTACAGAGTGCTACCAATTGAGACAAGCTGAGATTCAGTCCACTGTCTTGGATTCCGACAGTTATGTTATTGGTAAGAAGAATAGGGCTAAATCATCATCTTAGGACAGGCACGGGTAAACATTACACAGTGGTGAAGTTTCTGAAATCTTCAATGTACGAAATCAGCTGTTACTCAGAATCCGCATCACAGGATAAAGCAGCAGTCAGACAATAATATAATATTTATATAGTGTAATATAACATCTCAGAACTACTGGTTTGGTGGGAAAATTTGAGGGAATTTAACCTTTATTTCGCTAGCTTAGGTTTTGTCAGCTGAATGAAATCCATCACAGTGCTTAAGAGCCTCCAGACCAGACTGAGAGTTTCACACATGCATGAAAATTTCCCTGGATTTGGAGTGCAACACGCATTTGCTCCCTGGAGGAAAGCACCCTGCTTACCTAAATCCTGATAGTATTAGCCACAGGTTGGCAAGAGAGCCAAAGCTTGGAGAACAAACCCAGAATGGGTGTTGGGGTACAGCTGGAGTTTAACCTGTTCAAACCATTTAGTTTCCCTTAAAAGCACTGTGGCAAGCTTCCCCCTGCTCCTGTAGTGAGGACCATCCTACCTGCTAGGACTTTGTCTTCAGAGTGATGATGGGACTGCCAATGGTTTCTTTCCCCACTGGCTGTTTGCATGTATATTCCATCTTCTTCCCTTCCACTACTCGTCCCCTATCCTGGTGTTTGACGGCTGTGGCGGGCGATATTCCGGTGGAGGAAGCTAGCCGCCAAGTGCCATCTAGTAGTGCGATGTGGATTAGTTCTTGTTCTGTGGCACATGTGAATGTTCATAGAGGTTGCCCAGATCCCCAGAACCAAGCCCAAAATGATCAAGGTGACAATCTTGTCATCTACGTTATTCAGTGTTAAAGGTATATCGTGCACTATGTGCCCACTCTTGAGATTCACATCTTAATCTCAGCCACACCACAAAGAAGACATAGAGGGAGAGCACTCCCTGTGCACCATGTCCCCTTCCACAGGGAGGGTGGACCACAGAGTGAATTAACTATTCACACACCTCTGAAGAACCAGTTCAAAAGCAGTACAGGTAGAAATTCAGGAGTCCTGTGCCCAGGCAGAATATTCAGCCAGAGGGTTTGGGTGAAAGGGAGCGCAAAAGTGAGAAGAAAATACTCCCAAATAAACAAATGTTCAAGCAAGGAGGGAAACAAGTTGTTAAAAGAGCATTTGATTCTGAAATATGTTTAGATCTCACTTTGTCTCATTGTTGTCTCTAAGGTTGCAGGTTCAAGCACCATGTAGGCACTTTGAGCTCGTAGTCTGTCTAGGCTGATACTCAAATAAAATGTTGGGGGACCGTTGCATTGTCCTTCGGATGAGATGTTAAAAACAAGATCGCATTGGCCTGTTTAGGTGGATGATAAAGATCACGTGACATTATTTGAAAAGAGAAGGGAGTTTTTCCCAGTGTCCTGGCCAACAATCCCCCAGTTCACTTTGTGTCTGTTTGCGGGTCATTACTGAGCACAAAATGGCTGCCAAACACTGTGATAGAACTTGACAATAATTACCTGTTAAGCTCTTAAACTTTAAATACTTACATTTCAACATGATAGGCCCTAGATCAAATGGAAAGCTTATTACAGCGCAACCTCACTATAAAGAGCATCATTATAGCGCAAATTCACTTACAGGCCAGTTACACTATGTACCCTGTTGATTGTGGAGTCCTGTAACTTAGTGATTAGAGCACTCACTTCGCAAGCGAGAGGACCTGGATCCAGATCTCGGGCAGGGCGAAAAGTTTCCTGACTCCACATGCCTCTGTGCCTAGCAATAAGTAGGAACCCAGTTGTTAGTCGATTGACGGATCGATTTTCCAGGGGTAATAATCCAATCAGAAAAATAATAATAATGATTTGCTCACACAATCCACGACTGTTTGTGAGACACTGCTGTGTGCAATTGGCTGCCGCGTTTCGCCCACAAAATATACAGCCAGTTCACTTCCAGTAGATTCTGTGAAGCACTTTGAGACGTCTCAAAGACGTGATAAGGCGCTGTATCAAATGCAAGGATTATTATTAGTATTATTATTATTAATATTCCACTTGTGTGCAGCCGGTCTGCTCGTTCGCTGCGCTGAAAACATAGGTGGCTTCCAGGTGATGAGGTTGCCAATGACAACAACACTCCCCACTTTGCATAGGCACAGAAAATAGGAAGTGATGTTACGTTGACCTGCCGAGCTGGACGTCGGTCATTGATTTTTGTTTAATACAGGAGCCAGGCAGTGCGCACACTGCTCAGTAAAACACGTCAATATGCTGCACTTTAATGTGTGCATTAAAGGGGATGGGGATTTTATGGATGCCAAACACTGTGTTATATAACAAGTTTGCACTTTATTAGAAGTATTATAAATAAGAGTTGGCAAAGAGTTGGTAAGAATTCTGGTAAGAATTCCCAGATTGGCATTGCACTGCACACGTGATCCAGTTTGTTCCCTGCGTATAAGAGAATGACTGAGCCCACAGCGCGGCTCGTACAGAAGAATTAAGGAGTTTGCTTTTATTTCAGCAGCAACTACAGCAGCAGCAGCATGACCAGATGCAACAGCACCTCCCCAGACCACATCCGCAGTGCAAGGATCAGCAGAGGAATCCATATCCTGTTCAGCAGGTCAGCCAGTTCCAAGGTGAGCCTATTAATTTTTAACTCTCCTTAAGGTTTTGTAAGTGTAGATTGTTCTGCAGATAGAATTTGCTCCATGTGGCAAGTGCATCAAGTTCACATAAAGGTCACTGCATGTACAGAGGCGTTTACGGGCTAAGTAAGATGGGTCTTTGGACTGTCATTGAGCAGTGGGGATACACCCTCTGCAATCGCAGGAAGCTTTACTCGGGAATCACCATTTTATTCTGTACTCCTATACTTGTATTAAATCAGTCTTTAAACGAGCAGTGCCCTAGAGCCAAACGAGAGTGTTCACTGTGTACTCAGTCACTAGTGGGTGAGGCTACGAGTGTTCTCTATCCACTTGGTCAATAGTGATAGAGGTTACTGTACTTACTGTACACTAGTGGTGGAGATTACTGTAGTAATAATAATCCTTACATTTCATAGAGCACCTTATCATGTCATCGTGACATCTCAAAGCGCTTCAGAGGATATACTGTAAAGTGGAGTGACTGTATTTTGGGGGCAAAACGCGGCAGCACAATTGTGCACAACAATTTTACTAGAGTGTTTGTTGTCACTGTCACACCCGGTCACCAGTGGTAAAGGTTACATTACTGCACACCAAGGTGGAGGTTTTTTATAATCGCGTGTTCACTATACACTCAGTCACTAGTGGTAGAGGTTACTGTGCTGAAGTGTCCTCAGACAGGTGTCTAAACAACTTGAGTTGAAGTACCCTTACATTGTGTTAGTGCTTTGAGGGAAGCAGGGGAGAAAAAGCAGACCTTTTAAACAGTAGATTTATGTTACCAATCTGTATTTTGTGCTTTTTTTTAAAAAAACTGCATTGTGTAACACAGATGTGTTCTACACTAAAACTGGAATTGAGTTAATGTTTGGAGCTACAGAGAATACCTTCACTTATTCCGTAATCGTTCTGCCATAGAAATTCCAAATCAATCATCATGTGATCAGTCTCTGGTTCTTTCCTTTTTGTATAATAATGCCACTTAAGTGATGCTTTGAAACATTACATTAGAAAAGTAATAGAATGTTTCAGAAACCCTCTGATGCCTTCTACAATTACTAACCTCAAAAGCCGAGCCTTCAGATGTCCTGAATGAAGCAGTGATAAATCAGACCGTGAAATTTCAACACGATTGAAATGTTTTCAGGAGAGCAGGAGAAGCTGACTGGGTTTAACAGAGACCGCATGCACAAGCCTGCCAGTTTAGTTTTATTATCTCATCTTCCTTCCCATTATAAAACTGAAGTAGAGAGACAGTTATCTGCACTAATTTGGGACCAGCACCATTGTGGATATGGAAACAGTGTGGATAATGGGTCATCATGCACCAAGTACAAATTGGTTTCTATAGAACTATAGAAATCTATGACACAGCAAGAAGCTATTCATTCCATTGTATTAGGGTGCGCGTATTTTCCTCCAGTGAAACCATCTCTCTCAATCCCATTTCCCTGCCCTTTCCTCATACCTCCAAGTAAAATTTTTCTGTATATTTTACTGATTTCTTTTTAAACGTCCCCGTTCCCCTGCCAGCCCCCATTGACGCAACCCTAACAGCCACTATGGGTAATTCTGCTAACATCCAACTGAGGACAATCCAAAATTAATAATCCTTGCATTTATTAAGTGATGATTTAGCGCAGACTTGCCTGGAATGGTTCCGGTTTTCAGCGTGCCACTTCCTGACCCCCCTGCCCCCCAAAAATGGCCTGCGGGCTTACTAAATTACACTGATGCAGTGGCCTGCGGGCCACTTTTGAGGTGGCAAGTCCGTGCCAAATTAATACCTTTTTACGGTAGCTACTGAGTCGTGATACCCATAGTGCAGCCATAAATGAAGAAAAATTCAATGAAGAAAAATGTATTTGTTTGGCTGACCATCCAGGACGGATGTAGACTGTGGACACAAACACAAAATCCCCAGAGTTTGAGTTTCCTGGTTCAAGGTTGAGCTGGAGGCCTCTAACTTGTGGGGCCATCCTGCTGTAACAGTCGCTGCGTTGGTAGGAAACAACAATCACTTGCATTTATATAACATTCCCTCATGCAGGGTAGCATCTCAGAGCGCTACCCTGCATGAGGGTAGTGGCGGAGCACAACTCCAAGCCAGGGGAAGGCTGAGGTGACTGTAGGCACGGTCTAATAGGAAGGTCTTCAGACATGACCTGAGAATGGGGAAGGAAGGGGCAAGGCGGAGGGATAGAGGAAGAGTGTTGTTCCTCCTGATACATTACACAGTCAACGTCCACTCAGTGAGTGTTCAGTCTCAGGCAAGCTGTTAAAGAAACAAGGGAAAGAAAGTTGGAAGGGAATTAGAAAATGTACCCTCGCCATCCTCACCCATCTCTTTAGTGGTCGGTTCACAGCAAACAGCGACAGGAACAGCCTGGGAGGAGGTAGTCATGAGACAATTCTCGTAATTAAATAGTAGTTTGTGGTAAAGGAAAACCTAACAGTGTGGGAGAAAATAACTAACAGAAGCACGGGCTAGTGGAGGGTAGGGAACAGAGTAAATCCATCCAGTCTCACTCAAAGGAACCACAAGGACTATTAGAGAAAATACTGCATATTACCAATTGCCATGTTGTGTGTGTGTGTGTGTGGGGGGGGGGTGGGGGAATGTACTCCACTGAGGTCTCATGGGTACATAAAAGGGAAGCGTGTAAAAGGGAAGTTCTGCACCGTGTAGCCTCAGTTTAGGTATTCCGAGGACTATTCATTACTCAAGACCTTGCCTTTTAAAGCTGAAGTATGCGTAGGAAGCATTTCTTTTGTGTGTGTTTTTTTTGCACAAATGGAGCATCTTGTCCCTTCCCACTTAATGTTTTGTTCCCAGTGAGATTTTGGCAGCAGCACCCGTGGTGAAGCGAGTGGTCGACACCACTGATTACAGCACTGTTTGTTGCTGTGCTATTATTCATGGGCGTCTTCCAACAATCCCCCCACTTCCTCCCTCTCTCCCCTCCACACACACAACACACACACAACCACCACGTCCAACTCTGAAATTCCTTTCTTTTTAACTGACACCTCTGAGCTTTGCTGTACTCAATAAAATCTCAATAAAAAAATGGATCGTACCAGCAACTTTCTCTCATCGGGACTGGGGAGAATGTTTCTTTCTGAAAGCAGGTTTTGTTCTGTTTCTGTTGTTTATCGTTATTCGGAATTCTTTCTAGTTTGAGAGTAAGTTAATGGTCAGAACTGTGAATACAATTTATTGCCTGCCAGCCGAAACGAGTGTTATATTTTACTGTCCTCCTACTTTCTCCCCTTGCTCGCCCTTTCATTAGGGTTACATTTCTGGTTGGCATTCTGTTTGGCAACATTGATGATGGGCATTTATAATGGGGGGAAACTGTCGCTGCACAGAGCTCTGACTGGAATTTCAGTCCTCTAACAGGCATTAATGAGCTACAGTTTGCTTGGCTTTGAAAGCCCTACAGAGGCTCATCCAGGTAGCTGTGGGCATACTGCACTTTCTCAGGTGATATCTTTTGGATGAGATGTTAAACCAACCTCCTGTCTCTCTGTACAAGTGGACATTAAAGTGAAAACTATTCAAAACAAGACAGGAGTTTCTCTATGAATTGCTGTGCGTGAAATGGTTGCTGTGTTCACCAAAAGATACAGTGACTACACTTCTGATAACTCTGTGAAGCACTTTGAGACATTTCAACGTGATAAGGTGCTATATCAAATGCAAGGAATAACATTATAAGTACAGCATTGAAACCTATTTGAGAGCAATTCTCAAAAATACCCATTGTGAGTTAATCTATACACAGTTTGATTGAGAGTAGATTAATGGGTAGTTCCTTTCAGAGTATATTATAATAATAATCCTTGCATTTGATATAGCACCTTATCACGTCATTGAGACATCTCAAAGCGCTTCACAGAATATATTGTAAAGTGGATTGACTATTTTCTGGGCGAAATGCGGCAGCCAATTACGCACAGCAGTGTCCCACAGAGAGTCGTGGATTGATTGACTCCATTTTTTTTTGGGTGGGGGAATCATTATCTCCGGAAAGCGATCCGTCAATTGACTAACAACCAGATTCCTACTCATTGCTAGGTAAATAAAGGGTGTGGAGTAAGGGAACTTACCTAAGGTTTCGCCCTGCCTGGGAACTGAACCCGGACCCACTCGCTTGTGAGGCTAGCGTACTAACCACGATGCTACAGGACTTCATATTACTTACTCTGGGAACTGAATACACCACCTGAAATCCTTTGAGTGGACTGCAGTCAAATTACCCGACAAGTTAATTTTATTACACTTCCGATGTTGTATGTTGTTTCAGAACGGACAACATTTTACGTGGTAGTAAATGCCAACCAAATCTACAGTGATAACTCAGTTATCTAATGAGCCTTTTTTAGTTTCAGGTTCGGCCCAGGAGTTGGCAGCTGCTCGGAACCAGGTCCTCCAGAACGTGAGGAGTCCCAGAATGATGGCGCAAAATCCGAGCATGATGCAAATGGCGCAGGTCCAGAACTCTGGAACGATACCTGCCACCGGAGGCCAGACGGAGATCAGCATGGTGCAGTACAGCAGCGGCCAGAGCAACCAGCAAGGAATGTACAGTATGAGCCCGGGCATGAACCAAATTCTTCAGCATTCAAACCAAAGCAATGCGAGCATGGCACGTAATGCTAGCCAGATGCAGAGACAGCCTATTGCTGGACAAGGGGTTGGAATGGTAGCTGGTTATGGACAAAACCTAGTTGGAAACCATGTCTTAGTCCAACAGCAAGTGAAAGGACCTGTAGGGCAGTCATTGCCTAAGGCTCAAGTACAAAGACTTCATCTTATGGGAAGCTCTGGTGCTCAACCAGCTCAAAGTTGGCAGCAACAAAGTTTGCAGGGTTTGCCCAACAGAACTCAGGCTAACAGCGAGATGGGACCATTCAACAAGTCATCTTATGCATTGCAACCTGGTCAACCTAAGATGGCCAAACAACACTTTGTCCAAGCAATGGGTCAGCCAGGTCTTGAGGCTGCTGGGACAGTCGGGGGGCAAATGATGCCTCATTTTGCAGGGCAGCCAAGGACCAACCAGCCAAGACAAATAATCATGTCTGGCATGACCCAGACAATCCACAACATGGGTGGTTTTAACCAGGGCACCACAGCTCAACAGTTGACAGCCGGTTGCTACGCACAAAGCAATCCGAGTCAAGGGTACCACACGAGAAACGCCAACCAGGACTTGTCTTTCAATTACATCAGCCAGTCTGCTGCTGGTTCCTTCTCCAGTTTATCAGACAGCGTAGACCTGATGGACTCTTTAATCAAAGGTGGATCAACGGAGGGTTGGATGCAAGAGTTCGATGAGATATTTGGTAACCAACCGTGAATGGGTTCGGACGAATTTTTAATTATTAAAAAAAAGCTGTTAAATTAAAGGCTTCCTCTAAATAAAAAAAAATGTTTAGGGACCAAGTAAAGTAGGTCTAGTTTTGTAGTTGCACTGCTGTCGCATTAAGGTGCTGATGTACATGTAGACGTGAAATAAACTGTAATGGTTTAATGTAAATAGATTTTTATAAGTCCAGATATAAGGCTTACCATTGGGTCTACTTCCTGTAAAGAATGGCTCTTTGTTTAACGAAACATTGAAGTATTTTTATTTCATTTTATGGTTTTAAATTCATCAATGAAGCAATGATATTGCACCTTCAGACAATGTCTTACTAATTATTTGTACTGTAAACTCTAAATGAACATGTTCATTGAAGACAATTTTTTTCTAGATTTCATTTTTACTCTGTACCTTAAGCAGTGCTTGGAAACTGAGCTCAGTTCTTTTTAAAAAAAAACCTGTACAGAATTCTCAACTGTGTAAAAGTGTGGCATCGAATTAATTACAGTTTTTGAAAACAAAAAAGAATGTTATGTCAATGAACCATGAGATCTTATTAAAAAAGAATTTTAAATGTGAGCTTTTTGCTAGTTGGGGATTTTGTTGCGGCAGAGAAGAGAGTTCCAGGGACAGGACTGTAAGGTCTCAGGATTTCCTACCTGTCCTCTTGTACCAAAGAACTTTTCTCTCCGAACCAGAATATCTATACCCCACACAGCTAACCCATAGATCCATGGGAATTTACAGCGTAGAGGAAGGCCTTCGTGCCTGTGCTGTTCCACTTACCTGCCCCTGCCATGATTCCTATTTAGATATCTATCTACAGTGCAGCTTTGTTAAAACCCGCTTCACTGCACCACGGATTCCCTTATAACGCTGCTATGGAGTCCACCCACTTCCCGCACCATCCGGTTTTCCATACTAAAATGGTCGACTTCGAGGCCACTGACTTTGACATCACTTCCTTCTCTGCACATGAGTAAAGCACATAGAAAGGATCAAATGACCCGGACGTCTGCCATGTTTAGCTTCCTGGACTAAATATAAAACCTGACTTCTGTTTCATTGGAAACGTCACTTTTAGCTTTGTGCATAAAATAGTAAGTGACATTGCCAGCTTTGATTAACCAGAAAGCGGGTAGTTTTGTTTCTTTCCTTGTAGGATTCATTCAGTGCCCAGATAGTAGCAAAACCTGCTATCTCACCTCGCTACAACATGGGTTGGGATTTTATGGATCCCAAACACTGCTTTGACATCGTAAACCTCTCCCTGTCCTCTGGTACTGTTCCCACTCCTTTGAAAACCGCAGTCATCACTCCGATCCTTAAAAATCTCTCCCTGGATCCTTCTCTACTCCCTACCTACTGCCCCATCTCCAACCTCCCTTTCCTCTCCAAGGTACTGGAACGAGTTGATGCTTCTCAACTTCGCTACTTTCTCTCCCGCCACTCCCTTCTCGAACCCCTCCAATTGGGTTTCCGTGCCACCTACAGCACAGAAACAGTCCTGGTCAAAGTTACAAATGACATTCTGTCCATCTGTGACCAGGGCTCCCTCTGCCTCCTTGTCCTCCTTGACCTCTCTACTGCTTTTGACACCGTCTACCACTCTATCCTCATCCACCAACTCTCCTCTCACCTCAACCTTCACAGCGCTGTCCTTAACTGGTTCAGATCGTACCTCTCACACCAACTGCCTGTACTTCATCTCCTCAAACAGCTTTCCTTCAAGCCCTCGCACTGTCTCATGCGGCTTTCCTCAGGGCTCTGTCCTTGGTCCCCTCCTCTTCAATACCTATATGCTCCCTCTTGGTGACATCATCCGCAGACATGAGGTCAACATCCACATGTATGCGGATGACACCCAACTCTACCTCTCTGCCTCCACCCTTGACTCCAAGATCACTGCTATCCTGACTGAATGTCAGACATCAAGTCCTCGATGAGAGCTAACTTTCTTCAGTTGAATATCAACAAGACCGAGGCTCTCCTGATTGGCTCATGTCAGTGCCTCCTCACCTCAGGCGCTGACAGCATCACCATCCATGGATGCACATTCCACCTTACTAAGCCAGTCCAGAACCTTGGCATCTTGTTTGACCTTCAACTATCCTTTCTACCGTACATCTGAGCCATGACCCATTCTGTCTTCCCCCACCTCCGCAATGTCTCCCGGCTCCGACACTGTCTCACACCACAGACCGCCGAAACCCTCATACATGCTCTCATTACATCAAGGCTCGACTATGCAAACTCCCTGCTTGTCGACCTCCCCAATGCTCCCTCCATAGGTTGCAGATCATCCAGAACTCTGTAGCCCGTGTCCTATCCCGCACTAGGCTCCGCGATCCTATCGCCCCCATCCTTGCCCAACTCCACTGGCTTCCCATCACACAGAGGTTACAGTTCAAGATCACCTTCAAAGCCCTCCATGGTTTTGGTCCCCCCTACTTCTCCAACCTCCTAACTCCCTACTACCCTGTTCGCTCCCTCCGCTCAGCGGGCTCTGGCCTGCTTCACGTCCCCCAGCTTGCTTGCCCCACTACTGGCAGGCGGGTCTTCCGCCACTCTGCCCCCACCCTCTGGAACTCCATCCCACAGTCCCTCCATCTCTCCCCCTCCCTCGCCCCTTCAAGACCCATCTCAATACCCTCCTCTTTGATCTCCCTGCTTCCCCTCCATCCTCCCCCATCCTGACCCCCAGCTCGGGTCTGTAACTCTGTCTGCCCAGCGCCTTGGGATGTCTTCCCAATGTGAAAGGTGCTATACAGATGTAATTTTGCTGCTGCTGCTGCTGCTGCAATTAAGCCATTCCTTCATCTTCCTTCAGAACACAATAGTCCTCTGAGATGAACTTAGTCAGGTCAGCAATGAGAGGAATCTGCATTTGGCCAATACCAACCTGTTTACATGGAGTCCAAGCCAAGTGGCCTAAGTGAGAGTCCGTGGATGCCTAAATTACTGCACAGTTGATCTTTTTATAATCTTCAGAGCGGTCACTGAAGAAGAAGAATATAATCCTGCTGCTTGCCGCTGCCCACCGCTGCTGCTGGCTGTTCTAATCTCCCTCTTTGCTACCTTGTTAACCATCTACAATTGATGCTTTTTACTCCCTAACTCACTGACCAGAGGAAACACTTTTTCCCTGCTGACTCACATCCAAACCTCTCACAATTTAAAAGACCTCTATTAGGCCCTTAACCTTCTCCGTTCCAATGAAAATAGGTCCAGTTCCTCTTGTCTCTGCTCATAGATCGAACCACTCATCCCTGGTATCATCCAAGTAAATCTCTTTTGCACCCACTCTATGGTCCTGTAACCTAAAGCGAAGTGACTAAAACTGGACACAATACTCTTAACTGGTCTGACTAATAATTTATACAACTTAAGCATCACTTCCTTGGTTCAATTTTCAATTTGGTTACAAATCCCATTGCACACAATACAGTTCTGTCAATATGAATGGACACTGCTGAAAGCTTGATTTTCTGGGTTGCTGTGTTCTGCATGCTGGCAGTGTACCATTACACTGATTTTCCATAATTCTGCTCAGTGGGCATTAGCATACACTTACGTGCATTATAAAGTATGTTGCAATTTAAAAACTAATTTATTTAGAGAAACACTTATGTTTCCATCAGTAACGTTGTGAAGGACTGCTTTCCATAATGTTTTTGATTAGGATATTTTCATTAGGTAGACCCTTAACAATGTAAATATCCTTGACTAAAGTACTTTAGCGAGGTACCTCGCCAGAGTCCAGCAATGGGGAAAAAAAAGGGTGTTGCGATATAGCCAGTATTGAAACAGAACTTGCAGATTAGGGTTTTGGTCAGAAAATTAAAATGACCCTTATTATTCACAGCAGGAGAACAGACACCCTAGAAATGAAAAACATTTACAGCAGTAGGACTTAAAAGCAAAAGACTTTTAGCTGTGGTTTACCTCTTAAAAACTGAAATGGCTCGATTTCAAGCAATGTTTTACTGCCTAACGTTGCTCTGGATTCACATGTAATTTGCCGTCACCAGATTTTACATTGAACTGTGTAGGTCGGGTAATAGACAGGTAAGAAAATATGGTTGAATGTCTTAAGAATGATTTTTTCCGCTCCATCCCCTCACTGAATGTTAGCAAAGTTCACTTAAACCTTAAGTCTGCAAAATGTTCAGTATAAATACATCCTCCCCCTCCTTCTCCCGCCTCCTTCATTCTCCCCCTCCTTCTCCCGCCCCCTTCATTCTCCCCCTCCCTCTCCTCTCCCCCCAGGGTCACAGATACAAACTGAAGGCTTGTGCCATCAAACATCTTCTCTAATTGACAGTTCAATCACAGTCTCTTTCTTCCATAAACTCAGGGGTTTGCCCAGGGCTAGGTTCTCCCTCCCACGCTGGTTTTTCCTCTCATCACAGACTTGCCCATTATGTAACCTTCTGCATGCCACATTTATCAACTTCCTCTGGATCCCACCCACCCCCCCCCCACTCACCTTCAGAGCACAAAGCCTTCACTCTCACAGTGCAGTGGCTGAATCGCTAAACCTCCACCCCCGAGCCAGGCTGGGTCCATATTATTTTAGGGCACTGCTGATGGCAGACCAGGCAACCTGGCTCATCAACAAAACAGACCAGTCACTAGGGGTAAGGATTCTTCCCACTCAGCTCCTATTAAGCCTGCAAGACAAAGCCCTGGACAAGCAGCGGTAAGCTTGCCAGACAGTATTCGCAATGGCAAGCTCTGCGATTTTAGCTGGTTAAACTCCAGCTGTTCTCAAACTCATTCAGTTTCAGACATAGAAATTTCCATTGATATGGAGGTCTCAATCTGGTTTGGATACTCTCTAAGCATGGGTTTCCGTGTATAAAACAACCAGCTGACCAAAAGTAAAACAAATGGTCGATCATCCTCTTGTTTCTTTCAATTTTTTACTGAAGACATTTTCTTTATGCCATCAGCGGTCAGGTCTTTAGCTTCACTCTCCCCACCCTTTGGAACTCGATCCTACAATCTCTTCACCTTGCTCCCTCCCTTGCCTCCTTCAAAGCCTGCCTCAAGATCTACCTCTTCCACCGCACCATCGGTCAGCCTCCTACCCCCAGCCCACCTGCCCTCCATCCCTCCTGATCCCAACTCTCAGCTCGGGTGCACATCCTTGTTTGTCCAGCGCTATGTAATTTGTTGTTGTTGTACATGCATTCCAAGTCTAACCCTCTCTATCTCCCACTAACATGGCTGCAGTGTTAGTTCTTCACTGGTCAATGCTTATTCCCTCTGATCTCAATTGAAACTTTTACATAACCCAACACCAAAGTTGCTTCCAAAAAGCTCGATTTCAGGCTCACTGATGGCTCAGTTGGTGAAGTCAGTGCTAAATGGTAAACAGGACAATGTAACCAGGTGGAGCCAAAGTTTGATCCCCTGCCTGTACTGAGGTACTGACATTAACCCAGGCAACAGGAGGAAGATCATGCGAGTTAGTGACTCTGAGACAGGGAGGCGGAAAAACACAGACAGGATTTCCCTTTTTGATAACTATCCAATGACGCCTACTGGAAAGTACTGGTGTGTGGATGTTGTGTTCAGACAGGATCAGATTGGGCTGTGATATGCCCACAGTAGTAGGGACTGCTGACATTCGCGTATGAAAAATGCCCACTTGGGAAAGTACAGCAAGTACAAGAGGCCAGGGCCTGTGTCACTGAACCCCAACACAGGTCAGCACCTTCAGAAGAGGAGGAGAAATAGAGAGGATTAGGCGAAAACATGTTTACAACAAAGAGTTCTTGAAAACTAATCGTTTAGAGTTTAAAGCAGTAAAACTGTAGCAGGGTCACTCACTATAAATTGAACAGCACATGTAGCACCAAACGAAGGGAGAACCCTTCTGCCCCATCCGTTCCCTCTACTCAGGAAATACCAGCCTGCATCATGTACCCTCCAACTCGCTCCTCCTTATCATCAGGGGATGAGCATTCAGGCATTCTGCCCCCCCCCCACCACACACACACAATCTGGGATTTCATCCTGGAGTCCCTCCACCTTGCTCCTTCTCTGCCTTCAAAACCTGCCTTAAGACCTATCTTTTCTGCACCTTTGGCCACCTTCTCCTTCCTGCTCGGGCTCCCAAGTATGAAGCACTTTGAGATATCCTCCTTATGTGAAAGGCACTTCATAAATCTAAATTCTTGTTGTACAAAGACCCAAACCACAGAAACTGCTCAATAAGTGGATATTTGTCCTGTCAAAGTACTCCCATGTTGAATTTCCCTAAATGAGCCATACACCATCACATTAGAACCCACACTCTATCATATCAGAGCCCACACACCATCATATCAGTACTCACACACCTTTATTCAATGAAACATGCCTCTATATATAGTAAACCATACACCTTCATACAATGAACATCTCTATTTATTGACTTGCAACCCAAATATTGCTTACTAAGGCTCTTAATGCAATCGGCAGTTCAAAATAATTTGGAGATATGTTTCATTACGTCAACATCAAAATAGTGGTCAGCCACGCAATTGACGAGTCCAAGAAAGCTCATTCCAAGGAGAATCGACAACATGGAAACACCCAGATTGAAAGCGGGAACCCTGGAAACGGAAATCATATCATCAACAAACATGATCAATCCATCGATCAAACACATTTGAAAGCAACAAAGTTTTTATTGTCAAATTAAGCACTTTAGATTCCAATAAGTATACCCCTTCCCAGACTATTAATTGCCCTTAGGATGCAATGCACTTTATGACATCAAGTGCACATTAATTCTGAAGTTCAAGCACATGTAAATACCTCCACCTTATTCAGATTTTACAGTAGTGCAGAGCTCACTGTGTCACTATGTGTCACCAGACAATCCCCAGGAAAAGGGAGGAGAGGAAAACCATCGGAGATACTTGACCCAGGCAGTGTTCCTGTATCTACTTTAGGATGCACCAAGACAGCAGAACAAGAGGACGAGTTTAGAGTTGTAGTGGGCAATTTTAGGACAGACACCAGGAAGTTTTATTTACCCAGAGGGTAATTAATGACTGGAACAAGTTGCGATGAAGGATGGACACTGGACTCATTTAAAAAGCAGTTTGATGTTGTGATTGGGGGTACGGTAGGGTGGATGTTATGGAGGGATAAGATTAGATGGGCCAAGGAGTTTTCTTCATCCAAACCAATCTTGTGATCTTGTTCTCTGAGTACTCCTAAGTGCTGATCTAAGTGCTCTGAGACGCTACCCTGTGTGGAGGGCGCTATATAAGTGCAAGTTGTTGTTGTTGTGACTAGCTTGCAGTGAAATGTAAGCAGAAGCCTGGCAGGAAGCAGACTACTTGTCTGTCCTCTCTTGTGCCATGGTGTAGGCAGAGGGAGGGAGGCCCTGGGCAGAGGAGTGGGAGAAGCCACAGAATGGGTGTCTGCACTTACCTTGCTTTTGCCGACTCTGCGTATCCATGGAAGTACTTGTGGCGACTAAAGATGTATACAAGACCAAGGATCGAGGCAATTACTGAAGCAGTGAAAGGAATTCAGGCAAATTAAATTTCATTTAATTTCTCTTCCTGCCCGTCTCCCCCTACCCACCTGCCCCCATTGATCTCAGTACCATGTTACCTGGCTCTCACCTCTGAGTCAGAAAATTGTGAGCTATATTAATAATAATCCTTACACTTGATATAGCGCCTTATCACGTCTTCAAGACGCCTCAAATCGCTTCACAAGATATACTGCAAAGTGAATTGACTGTGTACTTTGTGATCAAATAATTTTTTTGGGGGGTGATTTTTTTTGAAGGGATTGTTACACCCTAATGCCTAATGTTTCGCACTGCACGGGAATTGAACCAGGTCCTCTTGCTTGTGAGATGATTGATCTAATCAATATGCTACAGGACTCCACAGTGTTCTCACTATCTGCCGTCATTACTGTTGCTGACCATGGAGAACAGAGTTTCAACCCAGCTTCAAACAGTATCCATGTTAGGTTGGTGTTCTGTAACACGGCACAGAAACACCACTTTCCATGATCAGAAATAACAATGACAGCATTGAAATCTTATCAGCCCAACAACTGTGCCAAAGTCAAGGGGGAGGGGGGAGAGGGGAAGAATGGAGAGGGGGGTTGTTCACGTGGAAAACAGTCAATAATAATTGGCTAAAATTGCCATACTGTACGGAAGATTTGATGGGCTATTTATCACATTCACTCTGTTATTTATGGGCTATTTATCACATTCAATCTCACACTTTTCACCTTGTTGTTTTCTCTCTTCCAATGCTGTGTGTAACAGACTGGCAGGATCGCTGTGTAATGAATTGCCTGCATTACTTCTACTTCAGTTTTCGCTCCAAATGAGGAAGAACGGACACAATCCCACACTCTCACATTTCATACATAGCAGAGATACTGGCAGAGTAACATGCCGGCTGACCAGACTGACTCGAGTTACATTTTATGATTCCCAAGTTTGAGCTCATGATCGGAGAAAGAAAGAGATGAAAGGGATCGATCGCTGATATTAACACAGTTTAGGACCATGCCACTCACCTTCATTAAAGAACCATCCCGCAGCCCACAAGACCACCAGGAAAACTGTGTGAAATTCAACCGAGTTCAACCTGTACACAATAAGTATAAGAGGAAATGAGACATAAGAAATACAGAGGAACAGGAGGAGGCTAGTCAGCTTATCAGGCATGTTCCACCAGTTTACCAGATCATGGTAGATCTAGTCCCAGTCCCCACCTTTCACCAGATCCCTTGATATCTCTACTACCCAAGTATCTGTCTTTTAAACACCACTGTTGATTCTGCCTCTACTGCTTTCTGGGCTGAGCATTCCACATCTTCAGAGCTTATTGCTTTCCTTTGGGTAACTCAGTAATGCGCTACTTGTGTGTTTCGGTGGAATTGTTCAAACAGGTTTGTCATAGAGCCCTGAAGACCAGAATGTGGGGTTTGGAAGCAGGCTGGTCTGACTTTTAGACATTTTCAGCGCTCGGCCCATCGTGCCACTCCTACCTCTGTTTTCCAGGTGGTCATTTTCTTTATCAGCCCAAACTTTCAGCTCTTTCACCATATTTCTTATTCACGTTGTTATCCTGTTCCATTCTGAATTATTCTATTGATCCAATCTCAATAGTCACTTTATAATAAATTGTGAACCCTCTAACCCTCTGAATGAAGAAATTCCTTGTATTCTCCTCCTCCCTTCCAATTCTTCTCCTGAGACTATAGTCCATTGGTCAAAACCCAGTTCTGACTGACATCTGCATGCCCATGTTCACAAGAGAGGTACAGAGAAAAGAATCAATCCCCTTTGGCCCATTTACCGTAAATACCAACCTTACTATTGTCCCATTATAGTACCGGTTTCTTAAATTAGTTCAATGTCCTGTCTTCACCCAAGCTTCCTGGTAAAACATTCCAGCCATCAATTGTATTCTGAAATACTTCCTTGATGTCTGAACTAAAATTGACCTTCAAAACCCTGAATCTGTGTCCTGCTGTCTTGACTTGACTAAAAGCATTGCTCTGAGTTTAACTTTCCTAATCCCATTTAGTATCTTAAATGCTTCTATATGATGCTCTCTTAAATATCACATGATGAGACTGAAGAGCCCTTGCCTTATAACACCGGGGATTAGCCAAATTGCTGTCCTCTGCATTGCATTCAGGATTTGAACATCTCCAACCAGTGACCAGTACACAGTATTCCAGGTGTGGACTGACCAGATCCATTACACAGCTGGAACTACTTACATATGAGTATTAGAGTTCTGCTTGAAAGATTGGAGAGGGACAGGTGATTTACAGAAGAACAGAGATCTTGACTTATTTGTCCGCCAAGCTTTCTAAGATTTACCACAGTCTCACCTGGTGCAGAGAAAAAGAACTCTGTCTCTTACTTAGAGTTAGTATATCAAATAATTCCTGTGAATTTACTGTGCACGCAAGATTCTTTCGAACTCAGGGGTTCCTGTAATTGCTGGTGGAACAACTTTATACTTTTTCCTGGCGTATCCCACCAATTTGGCAAAGTAGGCTGCACACAGAAAATAAGGATAATTTTAGGACGTAAACATGCTGGAGCCTATCACAATACCTATTTGATTACTACTTCTTTACCCCAATTTGGTGGCATGAAAATAGTGCAACCAACAACAATACAATCCTTGCATTTGATAGAGTGCCTTTCATGTCGGGAGGAGGTCCCAAAGCACTTCACAGGATTCACTCGTAAGTGGAGTGACTGTGTTGTGTGGGTGAAAGTGACAGCAATATGCCCACAGATATATCTCACAACCAGCTATAGAATGAGTGACCAATTTTATTTGGGGATTATTGGCCAGGACACCGAGAGAGAGAAACTCCCTTCTTGTTTTGAATAGAGCCATGGGATCTTTAACATCCCCCGAGACAGAATTTTGTTTAACATCTCATCCAAAGGTCAGCACCTCCAACAATGCATCACACCTCAGCACTGCATTGGACTGTCATCTTAGATTATATTCAGTTTCAAGTCCCAATGAGACTTGAACCCACAAACTTCTGACTCAGAGGGAAGAATGCTAAGACCTGAACTAAGCTGACAACCAGAAAGCTATACACAGCTGAACTAGCAACAGCTGCAATCACAAGAGGATTTAGGTACAAAATGGCTTATAATAATAATAATCCTTGCATTTGATATAGCGATTTATGGCTATGTCCTCTGGAGTCTGACGGTTATGGTTATGTAACTTATGACGCAGCAGGGATTGTGCGGCGAGGG
>NW_024704742.1:29540927-29605379 GCF_018977255.1 Callorhinchus milii | reverse complement strand
CCCACTCTCCCCCCCACTCCTCCACTCTCCCCCCCACTCTCCCCCCACTCTCCCTCTCCCCCCCCACTCTCTTCTCCCCCTCCCCCACTCTCCCTCCCCCTCCCCCACTCTCCTCTCCCCCTCCCCCACTCCCCTCTCCCCCCCACTCTCCTCTCCCCCCACTCTCCTCTCCCCCACTCTCCTCTCCCCCTCCCCCCCACTCTCCTCTCCCCCTCCCCCCCACTCTCCTCTCCCCCCCCACTCTCCTCTCCCCCTCCCCCCCACTCTCCTCTCCCCCCCACTCTCCTCTCCCCCCCACTCTCCTCTCCCCCTCCCCCCCACTCTCCTCTCCCCCTCCCCCCCACTCTCCTCTCCCCTCCCCCCCACTCTCCTCTCCCCCTCCCGCCCACTCTCCTCTCCCCCTCCCGCCCACTCTCCTCTCCCCCTCCCCCACTCCTCCCCTCTCCCCCTCCTCCCCCTCTCCTCTCTCCCTCCCCCCCTCTCCTCTCTCATACATTTGCATACCCTTAAAACATTTATTACCTGAAATGCATTTTGCACAGTAAAGTATTTTGCAAGTGCAACGTGGGTGGGGGGTGGGGGGGGGGCTTCTTTTTTTTTGGTGGGGCTTTTATTTTCGATTCTGCCATGACTTTTTTCTTTCATTCATTTTATTTATTTTTTTTAAAAAAAACTTCCCTTTTAATTTTTTAAATTTGTTGTGTTGTTGTGTAAAAAAAAATTTGAAAAGTTTCTGTCGTTATTAGACTCTCAGTCTCCTGACTCTCTCCCACCCCCCCCCCCCCCCCCCCCCCCCCCACACCTCCAGAGCAGGAATGTGAATAAATATACAATGTTTAACCATGCAAATGGCTTATATAAATGTTATGTAACCTGTGTTGTGATGTACAGAGTGTAGCCACTGGTGCACAGTGGTTTGCAATGATAAAACCTGTCTTACATCACTGTCGCTACTTAATCGGGAAGAGAAGTAAAGTAGGGAAAGTTTATTAACATTTTAACAACCTGCAAATCACACAGTAGTGTTTGATCTTTATCTTGTGGGAGGGAGATGATTGGCGATTTTGTTGCCAGCTCCTGAGATTAATCTCAATTGCAGGTTTTTTTTATGGGCATGTCATAAATTGTTTCCCCAATTTGAGATTCTGCAGTGGGACGAGCGCCTTGAGAGGGGGACCGGGGTCTGATTCTCTCCCTTGTGACAATGACTTTTCCCCATCAAAAAAAACCACAAGCCTGTTATTTTATCTGTGAGCAGTCACCCCAGTCCGGAAAGTTTGTCGAAGCATCTTTCACAAACCTGCGAGAAAACAGGTCCTTGTTCTCCATCTATTTATCTCCCAAATTCTCCTGTCTTTCTTCTCTCTCCTTACTTAACGGGAATTGAATGCAGTTGGTAGTGTTAAGTTAGTGCTGGTACAAGAAGACAGCGATGCAAACTGTTTTGGCTTAAGATAATTAAATTTCTCTGTGTGTATGTGTGTGTGCGCAAAGATTCAATAAGTTTAAAAATGTTCCTGTTGTAGGTCCCCTGGATGAAGATAACCAGCCGCATGGGTTCTGTAAAGTAACCTATTCCTCTAGTGACAGATTTGAAGGGCATTTTGTACACGCGGAGAAGAATGGTCGCGGGAAGTTCTATTTTTTTGATGGCAGGTAAAAAAAAAATCACAAGTCCATCAATTTGAAGCTTACCGCTTTGTCTAGACACCTTTTACATCACCAGAGAGGTTTGTATTGTTCTTTATACATCTAACCTAGATACGCCTCACTGTGTTTAGAAGGTGTCTTGTTTTTGTCTTGCACTACATTGTTTACAGTATATACGATCTGCTTCCCTGGGCTACGTGCAGTTTCTTCTCTTCCCCATCAATCCTCCTCCCACCCTTTACTATTGAACTTGGTGTAAATAACCTTTTACGCCAAAGATAAAGCTGTACTTCGACTGTAGTTCACATTGAGTGCAGTGCTTTGCTGTTTCATTTGAGCCTAACTCATCTGAAGATGCTTGCTACAGTGTATCCCGTCTGCTCTCTCTCTTTTAGTACATTGTCTGATCTGGAAATACTGTAATGTCATTGCATTATAATAAACATCCCTCATCACCATGTGGTTTAATGACAATATAAATGTCAGTATAATAGCAATAGTAACAATAATATTCCTTGCATTTTGATATAGCGCCATATTACATCGTTGAGACATCTCAAAGCGCTTCACAGAATATATTGTAAAGTAGATGACTATATTTGTGGGCAAAAAGTCTCTATAAATGTCTTGGTTGCTTTAAGAGACTAACTTGCTTGGATTTCCCCCTGAGAGGTGAGGATGCTGCCTCGGGCCTCTTCAATTTAACTCTAAGCTTTTTTAAAAAAAATCTCTCCTGAGCTCTGATTTGCCTTATATTTCTTCTCAGGGGGGGTGGGGGGGGGGGGGGGGGGAGAGAACAATATCACAGGCCCTGAACCTCCTCCAGGACCACCTCACTCGAGTTGCACTTTTCATGTGTGAGCTTTGGGTGGAGTTTATGCTCTTTGATCCTGTGGCTCTCTCCATCCATGTGAGCATATATTTCGCCCACAAATATACAGTCAATTCACTTTACAGTATATTCTGTGAAGCGCTTTGGGACGTCCTCCCGACGTGAAAAGCGCTATATCAAATGCAAGGATTATTATTATTATTGTTATTATTATTATTATTATTATATTGCAAAAGTAGTTTCTGGATAGTGATTAGCTAACCTGGAGTCACTGGATCAGGCCCAGTGCTTCAGCTACTGCTGGTTGAGATCAGGTACCTTAACACAGACCCATCGTTCAAAGCTGTAACCTGGTGCTCCTTTAGGCAGTGCCTTTGTCCATGAAGTCAACAGGGGTGTGCACAAATGTGCTTATAAAAATAGACTTTACTCAAGAAGCCACACAAGGGCTGGCGTTGGCTAAAGAGTATAAAGCCTTGTTTGAATTTTCAATCTGGCTCTGGCTTCCATCAGCTTTCATGCTGGTTCTAATTTTCTAGCCACCTGCACTCTCTGTTAGACAACTACTAAAAATATTATGGTCTAAATTCCCACTATGACATTTAAATTGGACTTAATAGGATAATATTGGACAAAATATTACCCTATTTTATACTGTCCTTTATTCCCCTCACCCACCCTGCACTGTCTTTGTGATTCTTTTTGAGTGTCAATATTATATCAATTCTATTTTAATGTGATGATCATCCTTAATACCACCAAATCCTTCAATATGTTCAAAAGACGCGTAGTACATGTGGTATGGAGCTAAACAGAGGAGCTGAATTTAAATGGAAATGATTTGTTTTGAGAAGTTCTTATTTATTGCTGTTTGAAAATCAAGAAAAACACAGCACAATGCTCCTGGGACTTTCTATACAGAATGAGGGCATAAACACAAGCATAAATAATATTTTGAAGCCGTAATTGTAAATTGTGGAGTCACAGCACACTCCAGAAAATTAGTAGTCTTTAACTCTCGGTCTCATATTCCCAGTCATACTAATGAGGTGATCTGCATTTAATTAAGCAGTTGGTTATGAATAAATGTGTTGTTTAATAATCAAAATTGTTGTGCATTTTTACCTCATTTAATGATGGTATTTTAAGTGTTGCAAAAAACAAAACAACAACAAATTGCATTTATATAGAACCTTTCATGTCGGGAGGATGTCCCAGGGTGCTGCAATACAATCAAGTATTACTGCACTACTTGTGCAGTTCGTGTCAAAGAACCAATATATTCCTTTGTTTCAGGAATTTTGATTGGATTGCTATTGTTGTTAGTTGATTGGCAGATCGATTTCTGGAGGTAATAATCCCTCCTAAAAAAAAAGTAATAATAATAATTTAGTCACTCAAACCACGACTGTTTGTGGAATGTTGCTTTGCACAATTGGCTGCTACGTTTTGCCCACAAAATACTCAGTCAGTCCACTTCACAATATATTCTGTGAAGCGCTTTGAGACGTCTCAACGATGTGATAAAGTGTTATATCAAATGCAAGTATTATTATCGTTAATCGCATTACTGGGACCCAAAATATGTGTCTACTTTTATTCTTGATTTGGCCCTTATACTAGGTTATTTGTTTGATAGATAGATGGCTGGAAAAAAGACACCGTTGATTATTATTTCGCAAGAGCAGAACAGTACTGTTGTTTGGTGGAGAAGCTCATAGATGTTTCTGATCTATTCAAAAGATCTTATGCAATAGTAGATGTTTTGTGGTGTTGTTTCTACCCAGTGTGGCATTTTGTGTCTTACTGGACAGCTGGCACAAAAAGAGATGTAAATAAAACGGGACAGTGCCATTCACTGTTTGTTACTGTGATGCCAGCTCTGTTGAAGAGGAGCACTTGTTTGTTCTCCAGAAAAGTGCCCTAATTCATTGGAGAATCAAATACTTAAAAGTAGCAGTTTTATTGCCAATGCAGCTTAAAAAAGAAAAGTTTATTCTTATCCAGTTTTGCCCTATTTCATTAACTCTTTGTGAAACTTTTATTTATCTTTGTTTCCTAGAGCTAATCATTTGTGAGGTTTCTTCATTTTTTNAAAGAAATTATTTAATAATGAATAATCCTTGCATTTGATATAGCGCTTTTCACGTCTTCTAGACATCTCAAGGCGCTTCACAGAACATGCTGTAAAGTGAGTTGACTGTATATATGTGGGCGAAACGCGGCAGCCAATTGCGCACAGCAGTGTCCCACAAACAGACATGGATTGAAAATGACCAATTTATTATTGTTTTGTTTTTTGGAGGGATTATTATTAGGCATGTGGGATAAGGAAACTTGCCCAAGGTTTAGCCTGCCTGGAATTGAACCCAGGTGTCTCTCTTGCAAGGCGAGTGCTCTAACCACTGAGCTACAGGACTCCACCTTTCTGTATTTCTGAGTTGCAAAAAGGGAATCCAGCCTGTAACCAGAAGTGCTTTGCAATGACCCACTGGATTTCTGATTTCTGCTTCCGGCTTGTTAGAGCAGAATACCCATGAGTTGCTATCAGTTACCAGCACCGTTCCTTAGTTGTGACTTGGTGTTGATGAGAAATCTCACCAAACGCCACAACTTATACCCCAATATTGAGTAAATATTAGGTGTGATGGTTTCAATAGCTAGCCAGATACCTCACCCAGGTATACGGTGTCCCATACAGTCAATCCAATTTACAGTATATTCTGTGAAGCACTTTGAGACGTCTCAAAGATGTGATAAGACACTATATCAAATGCAAGGATTATTATTTTTATATGATGTTTAGCTCTATTTATAAGATCTTGGTCATCTCCTCAATCTCTGTAGTTATTGTCTCTCCCTGCCCCCCTTCCCCAGCAAATTTATAGAAAGTACAGCTCAGAAACAGGACATTCAGCCCATCCAGTTACACAGTGACTATCCTGGATCCAGCTATCTTGGATGTAATTATCTTGCACTGAATCTCTTTATCCAAATTATGAATGTACATCAAACACAAGAGAGGTCCCAGCATGGACCTCTGAGCTCTTTGAGGCATTCCACTTGATACCTACCCATTAAAGCACTGCAGGATACAAAGTCAATTAAGTTCCTGGCTTAGCTTACCACATTGCAGTTAATGATAACTGCAATTGACTGAGCTATCCAGTGGCTATTTTATTCTGGACCATATAGAGTTACCAGTTAGTGCTTATCTTACAAAACAAGATTCCATGGTGTCAAATTTCATTCACCTTCTCTCTCAACGTAAAATTTACTGATCACCTCCATTCTTTCCAAAATTGGATCCATCAGTGTTAAACCTAGACTAAAATTACTGCGTTAATCAGACTATTTCTATTTGTTTCTCCTTGATTCCCTCCCCAGTTGCTGCTCTTCAGCATGAACCTAGACTGTAAGTGCAGTAGAGTTTTTACTTTTGAGGTAGGGGTCATCACTTTCAAGCCTGATCCTCTCCCTTAATATCCATGTGAGCGCACTTTCCAGCTAGGGTTGCTCAACAGCAATGTAAAATAAGAACCCTAGCTGTTTTCTTCCTTCATTCTAGACCAACGTCACTGTAGCATCTCAACTGCAGTCTCAGCAGAGATCAAATTACTCAGCTCAGACCTACACGATTGAGCCTGGGATCTTCCCTGTCTGCACGGCTGAGTTCCATGATTGGCTTGCAGTAACCATTGAGCGAGTTGTTAGAGAACCAGGCTTTATCTGTTTAAAGTTTCATAAGACGAAAAATACTGTGTGTGTGTGTATGTGTTTAAGAAATTAATCTTGGTCTAAACTGCTCAGAGGCATATGTTTGTTGTACATGGCTTTGTAAAAGGGAAAAAGCACTTTGGGAACACTAGAGCAAGCACTGCCAGTCAGGTTCCTTATTCCACTCACTCCAGAAACAAAAGCAACACCTATAGCCTTGCCCTATAATGCTGGTAAATTAGATTAGTACCATACTTTCACTGTAACTACATCAAATCCATCATTTGACCTGATTGTCAGAATCTAGAGGATTTAATTGTCTAGAACAAATTTGTGGCGTATCTTGTACCTAATTAGTTTTCTTCTTTTCTTTAGCATACTTGAAGGGAACTTTGTTGACGATGCTTTACAAGGCCAGGCTGTTTACTCCTACGAGGACAAAAGTACCCTCCATGGAACCTACATCGATGGCGAACTGAACGGCCCAGCCCAGGAATACAATTCTGAGGGTCAACTGACCTTCCGGGGTCAGTACAGGGACAATATTCGGTGTGGCGTTTGCTGGATCTATTTTTTGGTAAGCTTTGGTTAACATTCTGGTTTTCCCTGACCCACTTCTTCCTGAAAACATTTAAATCTCACTGCAGTGCTGATAGCATTTAGAACCTGACCTAATTGTCTATGGCTCATGTGTGAGCTTTGACAATAAGTGCTGCCACTGCTATTCAACTTGGGGAGAGGGCGTGAGGTCTATCACAAGCAAATGTGATGCTATTCCCATTTAACATTCTCACACACACAAACCTCGAGGAATTGCAGGATCATGATTGTAAGTTCTAGCTTGATTTGTTTTCCAGTTTTCAAATGAGGCCAATTGAATCGGCCCCAGTACTGCTCAATCTTAGATTAGCTGACTCAGCACAGATCAGGATTCAAAGCTGGAGGATTCCTGACATTTGACTCAGCTAGTCACTAAATAAATTGGCTGGGTCATCAGGCAAGCCCTCGATAACAAAGTTTTTTTTAACATTAAAGGAGCCTTACTTTCTCACCCTACATTTTAAAGTTTGTCACAGCACATTATAATTTTGTATCTTTTCCAATGAGAGTGATTCGTCCAAGTTAGCAAAACTTTGCTTCAATCATAATTACCTGAGGAGTAGAAGGAGAGACACAACCATGAGAAACGCAGGATATTTACTGCCTTGATGGCTCGTTTGATGAAGCCATTAACTGTGTAACAATGAGCCATTCAGATGATCAAGGTCCCAGATTTGCTCCCGATGTGTGTTAGTTGACCCCTGGCCTTCTGTAATCCTTTTTGTTGGGTAATTATATACTGTATAATTAGTGTATTTCACGGCTCATTTTAATTTTGGTATTTTCGTGCTCTGATCTATTTTTGGTTGCAAAAAAGTTCAAATTTTAACATAGCTTCAATAAAGAATGCAGAAGAATCACGATCACATGAGTTGCACTAAAATATAGGGCATGAAGCAGGAATCAGGCACTCTGCGCAAAACAAACATGGGTGCTGAAAAATAGTAGTACTACACACACCCGGAGTGTGAAAATATTCTTGGGGGCAATTGAGCTGAAGACTGTTTGTGTGTGTGTGTGTGTCTCTGTGTTTGGGTGTGTATATGTGTGTGTGTGTGAGCATTGGATCCAATTCCCACTTACTCAACTCATTGACTGCTACATTTGCTTAACTTCACGTTCCATTACCCATTGCGGAGAGCAGTGCCCCTCTCCAGTCTCAACATCCCATGGAGAAAAGTTGATGAGCTGGTAGATAGATTTTATTTTTTTGGGTGGTGGTGGGGGCTGAGACCCTCTAGCCCTAGCCACCAACAACCTATGGTTCTACAATAATTAAGGATGTTTGTAATTCACTCTGTACGTGTCATGTACAGAGGAGATGCTAGATTTCCTTGAGTCCAAAATCGAGGGGATCCGTTCAGCTGCCTCCGCTCTCCCAACCGCCACTCCCTCGCCTCTCCCACCGACACTCTGACTCCTACCCAACCCTCCCTCCACATTTTCAAACCTGACTCCCTCCTCTCTCATCCCCATCATATCCAGCATGAAACACACCACCTGATCCCTTGACCCCATCCCCACCCCTCTCCTTACCTCTCAGCTCCACCTCCTCGCCTGTCTATCTCCAACACCATCAATCTCTCCCTTTCATCTGGCACCATTCTCCTCCCCCTAAAAACAGCTATAATTACCACCGTCCTGAAAAAACCTTCCCTGAACCCATCCCTGCTTTCTAACTACCAGCCCATCTCCAACCTCTCTTTCCAAGGTCCATGAAAGAGTCGTTGCTTCCCAGCTTCACTCACTCCTCTCCTACCACTCCCTTCACGAGCCCCTCCAGTTGGGTTTCTGTGCTGCTCATAGCACAAAAACTGCTCTGGTCAAGGTGACAAACGACATCTTGTCCATCTGTGACCAGGGCTCCCTCTGCCTCCTTGACCGCTCTGCTGCCTTCGATACCATGAACCATTCCATCCTGCTCCACCGCCTCTCCTCTCACCTCAACCTTCAAGGTTCTATCCTTGAATGGTTCAGGTCTTATCTCTCACATCGTCTCCAATTTGTCTCCACCAACGGTTTCTCTTCCAGCAACTGCACAGTCTCGTGTGGTGTTCCTCAGGGCTCTGTCCTCGGTCCCCTCCTCTTTAACCTCTACATGCTCCCCCTTGGTGACATCATTCATAGACATGGGGTCAACTTCCACATGTACACGGATGACATCCAACTCTATCTCTCTGCCTGCATCCTCGATTTCAGGACAACTGATGTCCTGACAGACTGTCCGTCAGACATCAAGTTCTGGATTAGAGCCAACTTTCTACAGCTGAATGTCAGCAAGACGGAGGCCCTCCTGATTGGCTCTCGCCAGCGCCTCCGCACGTCAGGCACTGGCAGCATCAGCCTCCACGGTTGCACACTCTACCTCACCAAGCCAGTCAGGAACCTGGGCATCTTGTTTCACCCTCAACTGTCCTTTCTCCCCCATATCCATGCCATGACCCGCTCTGCCTTCCCCGACCTCTGCAACATTGCCCGACTCCGCCACTGTCTCAACCCTCAGGCTACCGAAACCCTCATACATGCATTCGTCACCTCGAGGCTCGACTACGGCAACTCCATCCTTATCGGTCTCCCCAACTCTTCCCTCCACAAGCTGCGGATCATCCAGAACTCTGCAGCTCATGTCCTCACCCGCACCGGGCTCTGTGACCTCATTATCCCCACCCTCCACCGGCTCCCCATCCCTCAAAATTCTCGTCCTCACTTTCAAGGTCCTCCATGGTTTTGCCCACTCCTACATCTCTGACCTGCTGACCCCCTATCAACCTGTCTGAGGAGGCTCATGCTTACTCCATGTTTCCTGCCTGACCCACCCTAGCATCGGCAGCTGGGCTTTCAGCCTATTTGCCCCCACCCTCTGGAAATCCATCCCACAATCCCTTCGCCTTACTCCCTCTCTTGCCTCCTTCAAGGCACGACTCAAGACCCTCCTTTTCGACCGTGCCTTTGGCTGCCCTCTCTGGCCTCCCTCACCCCAACCCAGCCCCCCATGCTCGGGTCTTGATCCCTGGCTGTTCAGCGCCTTGGGATGAAACTCACAGAATCCATACGTATTTATGCAGCTCTTACAATTCATCCTACTTATTGTTTTGATCTTGAATTTTCATCCTGTTTTCTCTCAGTGAACATGAGGATCTGCTCCCTAATCCCCACTAGACTTGCCTTCCCCTTCCCTCTGTTCCCATATTTCTCCCCCCACCCTATGAATTGTCTAGTTACCATGTCTCTTCCTTGACCTTTCTCCTGACTCCCCTGGTATGAGCCTGGGTACCCAGCTGGCTGGGTGTTAACAGCAACTCCACACTGTCTAGGAACTTCTTATTTGAAATAATCATAGGAAGAGGAAATATTTCACGGGCAATCCTTTATCACACCACTAATCCAGAAGGTGTTCTTTTTGGATGGGAATAAAACATGTTAGAATAGTGTGTGTTTTAATTCAATGACATTTTGTCTTGTGTGACAGGACAGAGGCTGCTTGGTAGGACAAGTGAATGAAGATGGGGACATGACTGGTGATAAAATAGCTTACGTCTATCCTGATAGCAGCACAGCGATGCTCGGCAAATTTGTTGATGGAGAGATGATAGAAGGGCGTATCACAACTCTTAAAAATTGTGTGGATGGAAGACCCCAGTTTGAGCAGGTAGCAGCTGGTAAGAATTGTTTGTTTACCATTACGTCATTCTCTCATGTGATATAGTAAAACTTGGACGTACTTATGATCTTGTGAACATTTTCACAATTGTGCTATATATTTTTTTCCACCTTTTTCATGGAGTCCTGTAGCTTAGTGGTTAGAGCACTTGCCTTGTAAGTGAGAAGACCTGGATTCGATTCCTGGCAGGGTGAAACGTTGGCAAGTTCCCTTACTCCACATGCCTCTGTTTACCTAGCAGTAAGTAGGAACCCGGTTGTTAGTCGATTGGCGGATCACTTTTCCGGGGGTAATAATTCCTTCAAGAACAACAAATAATAATTGGGTCACGACTATTTGTGGGACACTTCTTTGCGCAATTGGCTGCCACGTTTCACCCACAAAACATAGTCAATTAACTTTACAGTATATTATGTGAAGCATTTTAAGATGTCTAGAAGACATGATAAGGCACTATATCAAATGCAAGAATTATTATTTGGGGAGCAATGGGAGGTGATGAGGAAGAGACAGGATAAATTTTGTTTTGCAAATTTTACAGAAAACCGACTACAAAGTTTTAAAAACTGATTTCACCAATTTGCTAAATTCTGGACTCTCTGAATTGCTTCCTAAACCGATTAAATCAAGATCCACGTGGACTTCCTGCTCAAATATTTGTAAACGGAATTTGTGTTGCTAGTTTTGATTTGTGAGTCTCAAACTGACAAAAGTCCTTAAAAATACTGGCTATTGAATCAACACCTTGCGTTTATATAGGTGTTTTCACACAGGATAGCGTCTCAGAGCAATACACAGGAGCAGGGTTAGACACCACCATTACCCTCTTGTGTTTTCTTGCCAGCTTTTTTCAGACTTTCCCACTTGTGATATACAATTTGCAAATCTCTTCATTTGATTTTCTCAAGTCAGGAGTCCTAATCAGCAAATAGAGTCCGAATGGTTTCAAATATATCCCCATCGTCCCCTAAACTGAAGTTGATTTGTTGACATTCCTGTTTGTTAAAACCTCTGTTTTAACTGCTTAAACACGTGGTTGTTCAGAATAGGCTTGAATTGAGAATTTAAAAGATGGTTGTCCAGCAAACCTTATCAGTTGGTATAGTAACTTCTGTTTTCTATAATTCCAGGTCCAGTTTACAGTTTGGACAAATCCACCTCCTACTGCATTTCTACATCCAGCCTTCGTCCTGATTCATATGAAGAGGAGAGGTTGTCCAGTTTCTTCCCAATCGTGAATGGAAATATTTGAGAATTCTAATTTCTTTTTCATTCCTTTTTAATTAGCATAATTTGATGGCAATCCCCTTAGAATAATCCGGGGAAATTGTTTCCAGTGGGAAAATGTAACTGAAAGTGGTGGAGCTCTTGTTACAATGAATTCTGCTTCTGCTCAGCCCAGAGGGCCTTTTTCAAGTCTATTAGCAATCTACCTCCAGCTCAATCTGTCCATTGCCTCTAGTATGCTGCTAGACTACCACTTCCAATGGTAGAGCAATTAGGAGCGTGAAACAGGATTTATACAGCCTGCTATAAAGACTTTGGTTATATATATATATATATATATATATTATCTTAGTCCATGGATATTAGAATGTGAACCTAGATGTAAGCTTACCACAAGAGAGATGATTAAACCCCTTTGACCCATTTGTTCTCATCCTTCCAGACTACCCACTGTACCATCCTCCCTTTACAGTATCAAGCTGTTTCTTAAATGCATCTAGTGACTGTCCTCAGTCTCTTGCAATCTCCAAATTTAGAAAGCTGAAGAAATCAATAGATTCTGCATATACTATGGCAGTGGTTTATTTCATATTAAGTCAATGTTTGATTCAAATGACATTTTAACTTTTAAGTTCATACACTGCTTTTCTGTGCTTTAGTATTACAAAACATTTTCGAGGCTTAAATTTTTTGTTTGTTAATTTAAATTCATGACTCATTGTTCTCAATAATTAGCAAACTTAATAGTCTCATCCAAAATTGCCTCGTCTGTCTTCATATTCCAGTAACGCATGTGTGGACAGCTTAGATTTCAAATGGTCCAGTAAAATGGATATAACATTCATAATGTGGTTTAACTAAATATAAATTATGTATATATAGATATTCAAGTTTGAATATTCGAACTCAATATTCGATATTCGAATTCAAGATCCTCATCCTCGCCTACAAGGCCATTCACGGCCTTGCTCCCTCCTACCTCTCTGACCTACTGTCCCCCTACTTACCTGCCCGTACCCTCCGTTCCTCTGACTCCAGTCTGCTCCACATCCCCCGCCCCAACCGCCATACCATCGGTGGTCGGGCCTTCAGCCTCTCAGCCCCTAGGCTCTGGAACTCTATCCCCCAGTGCCTTCGCCTTGCTTCCTCCCTCTCCTCCTTCAAGGCCGGTCTCAAGACCTTTCTCTTTGACCGTGCTTTCAGCTCCCCTCTCGACTCTCTACCCCCACCTTGCTCCCTCCCTTCCCTCCCCTCACCCTGACCATTTCCCCCCTGCTCGGGTCCTGACCCAACTGTACAGCGCCTTGGGACGTCCTCCCGAGGATGGAGCAAGGCCGTGAATGGCCTTGTAGGCGAGGATGAGGCTCTATAAATGGAATCTGTTGTTGTATATATAAATGTATACACTCACTCGCAAAGCCTTCCAGTTCCAGAAAATGGTTCTTTGGTGTTGAACAAAGTCAAGTTTAGGTGTCACCCTGGCTCAGTTGGCAGAACTCTCGCCTTTGAGTCAAAGGTTTTGGGTTTCAAGCCCCACATTGGGACTTTGCATTTACATAGTCTAACTGACACTGCAGTTCAGTACTTGAGGGTGAGCTGCAGTTTTGGAGGTGCTGTCCTACAGATGAGATGTTAAACCGAAATCCTGCCTGCCTGTTCGGATTGACATTAAAGATCCCATAGCACTTCTTGAACAAAGAAGGGAGTTTCTCCCAGTCTCCTGGCCAACAATCACACAATTAAAATTAGTCATTCTCTTCATAGCTGTGTAAGGGCATTGCTGTGCGCAAATTGGCTTGTTGCGTTTCCCTACAATATAGTCATTCTGCTTTACAATAACTCATGTGAAGCACTTTGAGATGTCGTCCTCATGTGAAAAGCACAATATCAAATGCAAAAATGATTATGGTAAGTCTCGGTACACTTTGAACTGGTTGTAGGGCAGTTTCTAAAGTGATGTGTAATAACCAGTCTTCCTTCTCTCTTCCAAACTAGAGTGTACGTTGCTGATTCTTTCATTCCTAATGCTGGAGAAGGCTTGTTTGCTAAGGTAGCAGCAGAGTGTGATACAGTCATGGCTTTCTATAATGGAGTACGCATTACACATGAGGAGGTGAGCAGTGCATCTACAAAGAAAATGTGGTGACTGTATATGCATTGCATTTCTTCTTAATGGGTTTGTCTTATTTGTTTGGCAGGTGGATTCTAGAGCATGGTCTCTCAATGGGAACACTTTATCATTGGATGATGATACTGTATTAGATGTCCCTGTGCCTTACAACAGTACCAAACATTACTGTGCATCCTTGGGGCACAAAGCAAATCACTCCTTCACTCCAAACTGCATGTATGCCCCGTAAGTAGATTTATTTGTGTTATGGGCTATTCATAAAAGGGGAAGTTTGGCATTCAGTAACAGTTTTAGCTGGTTAAATTCTAGCAATACAACAACAAACACTCTGGATTCTCCAAGCCTGGCCTCTTGCCAAATTGTGCTTAATGATTTCTGGAGTTAGGCGAGTAGAATGTGTTCCACGGAGGAGAGACTGAGCATTCTCATTGCAGTCAAAAGGAAATTTTTCACATATATGTGGTCCTCAATCTTGTTTGAATACGTTTTAGCTTGGCAATCGGTTTCTTAGTTGATATCAAAGTTTCTTCAATAGAGTCATTTATGTAAAAGAAAAAAAGTTCTACCTAAGTAAATGCCATATTGGTGATAGATAATAATAATAATCCTTGCATTTGATATTGCGCCTTATCGCATCTTCGAGACTTCTCAAAATGCTTTACAGAATATTCGGTAAAGTGGATTGACTGTATTTTATGGGCAAAACGCGGCAGCCAATTGCGCACAGCAGTGCCCCATAAACAGTCGTGAAATTATTTTTTTTTGGAGGGTTTATCACCCCTGGAAAAGCAATCCGACGATTGACTTAACAACCGGAGTCCTACTTACTGCTAAGTAAATAGAGGCTTGTGGAGTAAGGAAACTTTCCCAATGTTTCACCCTGCCAGGAATCGAACCCTGTTCCTCTTGCTTGTGAAGCGTGTGCTCCAACCACTACACTACAGGATTCTACAGTGATATAAGCTGTCGCAGGCTTTCTTAGAAATCGGTGGTAATACTGAAATGCTAACATCACAATACACTGTAGAAGTTATTTTATGTTGGATGGAATTGGGCTCAAAGAGAAATGCATCCTCATATTTAGACTGGTTATGTAGCATCACTTTTTTAAAAAAAAAATAACATTTTTGGTCTCATAACCACTGTGAAAGGATACCACAACAACAGCTTGTATTTATGTAGTGCCGCTCATGCAGGGTAGCGTCCAAGAGCGCTTGATACAAGATGTTTAATATCTTTCTGCCCAGGTTTATTCACCCTCGGTTTGGAGCGATTAAATGTATCCAGACCATTCGGGCTGTGGAGAGGGATGAAGAGCTGACTGTGGCTTATGGATACGATCACTGTTCTGGAGGCAAGAGTGGACCCGAAGCTCCTGACTGGTACAAGCGTGCACTGGAGGCTTTCCAAACCATTCAGTAGAAATTAAATTTATGCAGCTTTCTCTTCTAGCAGGAAGCAGAAAGAGCTATGCAGTAAAGCAACATGAAACTGCCAGACAGGGACTGTTCAAATTTTCTGTTCTATGAAGTCTCATTCAATTTGCATTTAAATTATTCGAGGTTTTATTTATTGGAAAATACAGTATAGAAGCCACTAAAGCAAGCAGTTTCCTAAATAGCAGCAAATCCTGTATTATCTAAAAAAAATCATACATTGTAGCCTGTTCTACAAGTCTTATAAGCAGGGAGTTTCTTCCTTTTAGTCAGACATTTTCCTAATTCACATTCAGTATTGTGGTCTATCCTACTCGGGCTTTTAGCTAAATCCTGTGCTTATTTCTACGCTTGGTGTTCAATGGGCTTATAGTCTTGAGATCTTAATCCATATCCAGCTCCTATCATATTGTAGCTGTACACATTTTAGTCATGTTGTGACTTGATCACCAAATCAATAGCATAGTACACTTTGGAGTTCAAGTACAGCATCTTAACTCCTGATAATTGGAATGCCACAGTTGGTAAGGAGTGATTCTCATCGTCCCATTTACCACTGTTTAGTTCACCACACAGAACCAGCAATTGGAAGGGATGCTAAGTTATTTAAATAAAGTATCCTTGTGCTGTGTCACATTATTCACTTTCAGGATCATTTTATCTCACTCCCGAGTGTAGACTGCAATCTTATCAGCTGCAAGTATTTGTTTTCCTAAATAGAAGTAGCACAAACTCAACTTTGGTTTTGGTATAACTCCATTTCTTGGAAGCTTGACTAGTTAACTGCTGCATTTTTTTTGTAATGGTAGATAAAGCCATATTGGAATTGTGTGTTTTTTACTGATGAAGCTGAAAAACTTAACTCGTGAGAATACGAGCGGTGAAGCTATGCCAAATGTTTACAGATTGACTCCAGGGTCTTTTGACGCATGTTTCCTTTTTGTTTAATAACCAAAAGCATATGCATTTTTTTCTAAGAGTGTTTGGGTAAATGGGAAATGGTTTTTGGTGGGGTTGGGAGAAGCATTTATAATCTTGTTAAATTCTGGTTTTGATGAGCTGAATTGTTTGTTCCCTGCATCGCTCACTACCTGCAGTCGATGTAGGAGAAGAAATGTGTTTTTTCTAATGGACTTGAAAACAAAAGTGGTAAATTGTGAATTTCAACCACTTAGGTCATGAGGGAGGAAGAAATTATGGGTCAATTTTTTTTAAACAGAAAAAATCCTCCTATCTAACATAGGTCAATGTTTCAGTAGTTCTGATTGCATTGTGTGATTTCATATATAAAATGCCTGTTCACTTTAACTCATTGCCTCATTGTCCATTGTAATGCTTCAGATCAATATGGATTATTTGGTAATAAAGCAGGGAAGGGTTATGGTATTTCAGAGACAAATTAAATGTATTTTTTTGATTTTCCTCTTCCTACTGCATTTGTAGTACTGTATACATCACTAATGGCCTTTGTGGACTTGTCAGCATACTAACATTAATAGCTGGTGCAGAAGTTCTGCCTTACTGAATGGACTCATAGTACAGCAACATATTGTCAGTGGCAATAAATGTTCAAAGCTAAACCTGACTGGACTGTTTATTTCCCATTTTCCCTGACTTTGTTAATGTTGTATTCCTGAGATACAAATTTAGTTTAGCAATTATGTATTACAAATATTTTGGAGTTCCCTCAGTGGCTAAATGGATAAGTACACTGCATGGTATGGTACAGGACTCCGAAGTTAACTGATCTTAGCCATGACAGCAGAGTTGGGTGCTTATAATTGCCCTCCATGTTCATGGGCCAGGGAAGAGAACATTGACATGGATTCACACTCCTCTTCACTCTCCACTGACTCTTTTGGTGTGTGTACCTGTGTGGTGTGTGTGCCTATGGTTGAATACACTGCCAATAATCATTGTGTGGCCTCCTCCATGAAGCGTGGCAAAGTAGTGGGGTACTAGTGGCTCTTGAGAATGAAAAGAGGATCACATCAGAGGATGTAGAAGGGGCCAGATATGTGCAGATCATTGGATCAAGCATCACCCTGGGCACACTGTGACTTCCAATTTCTGCTTCATCTCCTGGGTAGAGGTGCAAAGTAGAGGTCAAGTGACCTCAGAGGGACATGTCTGCTCGTGTACCTCAGGAGCTGAATACAGAGCAGCAATGGAAGAGTCTGTGATCTGTGCCACTGCTGGGCTGCAACAAATGTGTGGTGTTGGCCTACTCCAATGGGGAATGGAGAAATTAATTTGGTGCCCAAGCAGTTTTCTGCCAGTGTGGACTCATGTTGGCAGCTAGAGGGGTGAGAAGATGCTCTGCCATTTCAGCGAGCACTTTGTGTGGAAGAGGGGAAGGTGGGGGAGACTTAGTCAAAGGAGCCCAGTAGCGTAGTGGTTAGTGTGTTTGTCTCACAAGTGAGAGGGTCAAGGTTGTATTCCCGGGCCGCATGAAATCTTAGGCAAGTTTCCTTACTCCACGTGCCTCTGTTTACCTTGCAGTATGTAGTAACGGTTGTTAGTCGATTGGTAGATCACTTTCCAGGATATTAATCCCCCTACCCCACCCCAGAAGAATATGGTCACTCAACAACTGTTTGTGGGACACTGCTGTGTGCAACTGGCTGCCCTGTTATGCCCATAAAATACACAGTCAATCCACTTTACAATCTACTCTGAAGTGCTTTGAGACATCTGAATGACTTTAAGGGGTGCCAAATCAAATGCAAGGATGATGTAAAGATGTACCATCTTTGCTGTAAAGATGGAGATTTTCATAATGTGTTTTGCACTGGAGGTGTTGTTTATATGATTTTGTGGAAAAAATGAAGCTCCAGGTTGACAAAACTAAAAGTGGGCAAACCCTATCCAAATGTGTGAAATCTCCAAATTGAAAGTAAATAAATTTACAATAATAATAATCCTATAATCCTTGCATTTGATATAGCGCTTTTCACGTCGGGAGGACGTCCCAAAGCGCTTCACAGAACACACTGTAAAGTGAATTGACTGTATATTTGTGGGCGAACAATAACACAATGGGAGCGTGGATTCTTTCCGCTTGGCTCCTATTAACCCTGCAAACCAAAGCTTAATACTCTTAAGCATCGCGATGGTTTTCCGCATGTGTCAAACACCGGCTGATCAAAAAAACATCAACACAAGGTCAGCTGTTGTACAGGGTGAGCAAAAAGTCTTATTTGTCAGCTACCGTATTATCTAAAAAAAACTAATTTCTTTAAGGCTTATTACCATTGTAATGGTTCACAACTGTGTCACCCTGTATAATGCAAAGTCAGGTATGAGGAAGGGGGTGCATTAAACAAATAGCAAAACAAAATTAGAAACAATTTTCTACAGGGAACTATATTATATATAAAGGAGTAATTGCAGAGTATGGGGAAAACTAGGTAAATGGGACCGAATGGATAGCTGTTTCAAAGAGCCAGCACATACTCAATAGACTGAATGGGTCTTCTTCTGTGCTGTAAATTCCTATTGCTTCTATGGTTCTAATCAATGAGTACTCCATAAGTTCTTTAACTTTGGCTGCAATCCTGATCCAAGAAGTGAAAGCTCCTTTTGTTGCCTTTAAAGTTGCACAGAAACTACACTATTGATTGTTCTTCATCAAAAGCATGCAGCTTCATTCCACGCTTTGAAAACCATTTACCCCCAGCACTTGATCCATATCTTCATGTTCACTATTCAGAAAGAAAATAATTCCTGAAAATCGAGCACTCTTAATTCCTGAAAAAAGGTTCCAATGATACAGATTAAGCAATTCAAAAGTGTGTTAGTGGGGGGGTTCATATGGGTCTACATTTACTGTATCTTCTTAGCACTACCGAGAGTGCAAAATTTCACAAATTGTTGAATTCAGTTTTACTTTTGAAACATTTTTGTAGTTCTCAAAATTAAGAGTGTTTTTATAAAATTGACAAATTCTGCTGGAGGCTTCAAAATGTTAAGAAAACAGTATGTAAAACAGAAAATGCTGGAAATTCATAGGTCTACAAGTGAATTTGGACCCAGGTGGTATTTCTCCCTGATAGACAAAATGCATTGACTGTGCATTTGTCAGCAAACATGGCAGCCTATTTGTGCACATCAATATCCCACAATTCATGAAGTGAATGGCCAAGTTTATTTGGGAGATTGTTGGCCAGAACATCGGGAGAATCTCCCTTCCCTTTTTGAATAGTGTCATGGCAACTTTAACACCCACCTGAACAGGTAGGTTAGGGCATCAGTTTAATATTTCATCTGATATCCTGAGAGTTGAGCACACCACCCGGACTGTATTAGAGTGTATTAGAGATGTGAGTTGAAAGTCCTGACTTTGGGGTTTGAACCCACAACCATCTTACTCAAAGGTAAGAGTGCAACCAACTGAACCAGGCTGACACCTGGAATCACATCACAGGCAAAATATGTGTTTCTTTTGCACTAGCCTCAATAGCTTGTTTACACTCACTGACCAGGCTTACATGTAAATAATGATGGGGATCCCAGAAGGTGCCCATTCCAAAAAAGGAGTCAAATGCATTCAGGAGAGGAAGGATAGAGAGAAAAAATGACAAGGAAATTTTGTTTAACTTTGTATATACAGAACTGGCATCAAACTGGTCTTGTTTTAGAAAAAGCAGTCTGAAACATTGGTGGAATGGTTGAGAAGAGTTGGTGTGTTTTCAGTACAATGTAAGATAACTGGGAAAAAAAACTAGGAAATTACAGCATCCATTTATTTATTACTTGGCTATATAGTACCAGTGTTGCCTTCCTTTAGAATCTGTGTTCATGGATTTGCAAGACAAACACAGGGAGGCCATAGGAACATTACGGCAAAGGGACCAATCAGGTAGGAGGAAGCTTGATTTTCCATTTTTCTCACACAGATCTTTATCCATCTGATATGGGCAATAATATCACAGCCATCAACCTGTAAAGCCACAGAAATTTATAACCAGGAATAGATGTGCATATAAGTCAATTAAGTGTGTCAATTTAATTCAATGGTAGCCCTTTCACCTCTGAATCAGAAGATTGTAGGTTTCAAGCTTCACGTCGGGATTTGGAATCACACAGTCTAAGCTGACACTTCAATGCAGTGCTGCAGCGATGTTGCATTGTGCTTGGTGCCATCCTTCGGATGAGTTGTTAAAGCGAGGTCCCATTTGCCTTTTAAATGGATGTTAAAGGTCCCATGGCACTATTCGAAAAGAGAATGCTGTTTTTCCCAATGTCCTGGCTGTTTGTGGGACATTGCTGTGCGTAATTGGCTGCGTGCTTTGCTCACAAAATACATAGTAAATCCACTTTACAGTATATCCTGTGAAGCTCTTTGAGACGACTGAATGACATAAGGCGCCATATCAAAGACAAGTATTATTATTATACAGTGTACTCTAATAACAAATGGCAATAAATGCCTACTTTAACGTATTATCATATTATAACTATATTTTCTTGTTGGTATTTTCAATTTGAGGCTGAATAGAATTAAACAACTCTGTAAATGTTATAAGATATCTAAACCATGTTTACAATTTGAAAACGGAATAAAACAGTGACAAGTAAAATCCTTTGGTTTATACTCGTAATGTAGTACTGAATTACTGCCACTAGATTGCATCAAAAAGCTTTGATTGCGATGTGAGGTTTGATTGATGCCATCTTGCGGACAAAATTAACTACTGCAAGAGTACCATTTTCTGCTGAAATATGAATTATTGTATGAGATTATAAAATCATTTGATTTAAAAACATTAAAATTTTCAGCTATTAAGCTTACAAAAACTCAGTCACTACAGTGGATTGCAATTATCTATGAAGCACTTTGAGATGTTTTGAATTTGTGGGCTCTATATCAAACACAATAATTACTATTTGTTGCTTTTATTGTACAGCCTTATCTTATCAGAAGCAATTTACTGATTTTTTTATAGCACCACCAAGATGGACAATGGGAATTTGCAGAGGTTGTCTATTGAAGGAAAGCTGGCAGCAAAAGTGAAGACTGCAATCTAGTTATTTTTTAAAAAATGAATAAACCGACTGGATAGAGGACATTAGTCCTACCTGCCTGCATGCCTATCCAGCCTGGTCTGCCTGCCTGGCTAACTCAGTCAAGCCTCGAGGAAATTGTTGAGCCTCTCTGGTTGTTAACGTAGTAGTAGCCCTTGTTTAGCTTCCTTTACACAGTGCAGGTTGATCGCCAATGACCATAAAAGACAGTGACAGGGTTTATCCCCCATCACAGAAATATAACAATAATAATCCTTGCATTTGATATAGCGCATATCACATCCATGAGACGTCACACTTCACAGAATATACTGTAAAGTGAATTGACTCTATATTTTGTGAGTGAAACATGGGAGCCAATTGCACATGGCAAAATATATTATACCTGCAAGTTGCTGCTGCATTTGATTCAAAGTGAGCAAGAAATGCTTTGAACTAAGTGTAATTCTTGTAATAAATTGTAAGTCCTACAGATTTTTACAACTGAGTCAGAGGAAGGAAGCCAAAAGGAAATGCCACCAAGATTGATAGGATGTACTCAAATACATTTATAATAATACTGTGAATAAAAATAATCCTTGCATTTGATATAGCATCTATAACACTGAAAATCTTTAAGCATTTCACAGGGAATTGCTAAAAATATAGTGATTATATTTGCAGGCAAAATGCAGGAGCCAAGTTGTGCATTTCAATGTCCTACAAACAGCCATGAGGTAAACGATCAATTTATAAAATAGCAATCCACACATTTAGTATATTGCCTATAATGGTGGATCACTCCAAATCACTTTACGGTAATTAATGTTGAATGCAGTGACTGTATTTGTGAAGATATGTGGCAGCCAATTTGCACAGAGTCGTGTCCCACAAACATCCAGGAGGTGAATAATTAAATTATTTTGATGAATCGTTGGCCAGGTTACTGAGAGAAACTCGTTTCTCTTTTCAAATAGATCTTTAACATCCACCTAAACAAGCAGACAGAAACTTGGCTTAATATCTCATCCAAAGGATAACACTTCTAATAATAATAATAATCCTTGAATTTGATATAGCGTTTTTCACGTCTTCTAAACGTCTCAAAATGCTTCACAAAATATACTGTAAAGTGAATTGACTGCATTTTTGTGGGCGAAACACGGCAGCCAATTGCGCACAGTAGTATCCCACAAACAGTCGTGGATTGAAGTGACCAAATTATTATTGTTCTTTTTTTCTTGAGGGATTATTATCAGGCGTGTGGAGTAAGGAAACTTGCACAAAGTTTCGCCCTGCCGGGAATCAAACCCGGGTCTCTCGCTTGTGAGGCGAGTGCTCTAACCACTGAGCTACAGGACTTTTGACTATTCAGCATCCCTCCAACGTTCGCTGAAATGTCAGCCTGGACTCTGAGCAGAAATTTTGACATAGAACTTGAACCACAGCTTTTCACCTAGAAGCAAGATTGCTAGCAACTGAGACAAGTGTTTATACTAACGCAAGGAACACAACAATAAAAGTTCTGAATTAGTGGTATCCACAGATGACAATGTTGCCATTAATGGTAATATTGTCACTATTTGTAGATCCCTCTAATGCAAGGATGAGCCCAGATGAAATAATAATAATAGTAATCAAACTTGCATTTGATATAGCGCCTTATTGTGTCGTTGGGAGTCTCAAAACACTTCACAGAATATGTTGTAAAGTGGATTGACAGTGTATTTTGTGAGTGAATCGCGGCAGGCAATTGCATACAGCAATGTTCCGCAAACAGTCGTGGATTGAATGACCAATTTTTTTTAAAATGGAGCTCTGTGTGTTTATGGAGTTATACTGTATATAAAGAATACACCTGTAACGTTTGGTGGAAAAGTGGCATTATTGGTGACTAACGATACAACACAATGTACAAGAGAAGTTCGTTGACATTGGTGGAGAACAAATTTTGTACCCTGAAGTGCTGGAGAGGGTTCAGAGGAGAGCAGTAAGTATGATTTGGGGATATTGAGATTTACGCTTGATGGGCTAACTGTGGAACTTATTTTCATTGAGAAAAAGATTAAAGAACATAATAAGAATTTTTAAATGATGAGACAAAGATGTGTTTTGCATTTGTACAAATAGTGTCTTAATCGGCGGCAATCTATGATTATACTATATTCACATCGTGAAAACGATGTGCAGTATGGGGGAAGTGTTGCATTCACAGTGGCAAGGCTGTGTTGAGGGAATTTTGCCTCCCAATAGAATCAAGGATGTGTAGAACAAACTCTCAACTACCTTAGACAAAAGTTGTATTTGATCTGGGATACATAGGTGTCAGCCTTGCTCAGCAGCAGCACTCTCGCTTCTGGGTTAGAAGGTTGTGGGTTTAATCCTCACATCGCGACTTGAACTCAAATAATCTAAGTTGATACTCCAATTTAGGGTTGAGGGCGTGTGTTGCATTGTTGAAGATGTCCTTCGCTTGAGACATTAAACTGAGTTCACATCTGCCTGTTCAGATGGACGTTAAAGATCCCATGGCACTATTTAAAAAAGAGCAGGGAGTTTCTCCTGGTGTCCTGGCCAACAATCCCCTAAATAAAATTGGTCCCTCACTCCTTGGCTGTGTGCGAATTGACTGCTGCGTTTTCCAAATAAATGTGCCACTTCACACTAAATCTCGTGTAGCACTTTGGGATATCCTCCCGACATGGAAGCTACTATACTAACTTCAAGGATTATTATAATAACAATAATCCTTGCATTTGATATAGCGCCTTATCACGTCGTCGACACGTCTCAAAGTGCTCCACAGAATATACTGTAAAGTGAATTGACCGTATATTTTGTGGGCGAAACGTTTAATTCATTTTTAATTTTAACGGGTTGCCAAGATATTTTTTCTTAACTTTTTTTTAAAAAAATCAGTTCTGGGTCGTGAATTAACCACAACAGGTGGGACTCGAGGGAAACCTGTGCATTTCAAAGATCACTGCTGCAGGCGGGATAGCACATTGCTCCTTTTGAAGCTGATCAGGTGAATCGAGATGCGGCAAAGTTTCACCCACAGACAGACAGACAAAGCGCAGTAACATGAGGCAGCTTGTGAAGTATTGCAACAAGTGTAATGGTTAACAGAAACCTGTTGGAGGTGGAGCAGTAGTGGAGCAGGAGGTGGGGGTGGGGGGTTTACAGCTGCTCAGCCTGTTGCACCTGTTGGTGCAGGAAGCTGGAGGCTCTGCTCTCCTCCTCTCCAGTGTTTCGTGGCGAGTCCTTCGGCTGCTTTCGCTGCACGAACAGGCAAGGTGTGTGTGAGTTTTTATTCCCCTTTCCACTGTTGTCGTACCTGCTGTAAACATAAAACGATGCCCCCCCACCCACCAATGCTTTTAAGCGTGATCACCTGTTGCTGTGGGTGGAGGGGGAGGCGCTGAGACCTGCTGATGGTGGGGGGGGCAGTGGTTTGTTTGATGATGGCTGTGGTGTAGGTGTAGCTGAAGGAACAGACGCCCAGAGAGATATTGCAGTTCGCTTCGGGACAGGTTTCCCTTTATTGCAGGTGTGTGTGTGTGGGTGTGAGTGAGTGTATGTGTGTGTGAGTGAGTGTGTATCCTGCATCCAGAGGCTCATCTGGAATTGGTTGTGGCTGGAGGGAAGGGATGGTTTTTGGCCAGGCCTAGAAGAGAAACAAGTCCTGGTCTCATCCACGTTACCAACTTTCTTGGGCTGTCTATGCCTCTTGTGTTGCTGAAGCTGAAAGCTCAGCTCCTGCCTCTGTTTGACCCGCTCGTCCCCTTATCTCCTGCTTGTCCTCGTGCCCTCCATTCTACCATCGGTGGCCGCAGTTTCAGCCGTTACGCCCTGAAACTCTTCCAATATCCCTTTGCCTTGTCGCCTGCTTTCCCATCTTCAGGTCACTCCTGAAGACCTTCCCCTTTGACTATGCCAGCGGTCACCTCTGACCCCCACCGCCCCAGGCTTGGCATTGTGCTCTGCCACTATCAAGTGCTCTGGTACGCTACCCTGCGTGGGGAGGAATGCTATTTAAATGCAAGTTGCTGTTGCCGTTATTGCTGAAAGCTGATGTGGGTAATGTGTTCCTGCCCCAAGCTTCATTTCACGTCACTAAGCTTCACTGTGAATCCTGTGAAGCACTTTGAAACATCTATTTGGTGTGAAAAGGACTATACCAAATGTAAGTTTTCTTTATTGATACTTGTGAATTGATAATTTAAAAAATCACCCCCTTCAAGATCTGAATCAAGCCCTGACTCTTTGACCGTGCTTTCAACCATTTTTCCCTTCCTTCCCACCCTCCCCCAATCTAGCTCAGGTGTAAACCTTGCACTGTCCAGAACCTTGAGATGCCCTCCGAACATAAAAGGTGCAATATAAATATTTATGTACATTGTATCGTGAAGCACTTCGCCCATAAAATACACAGTCAATCCAGTTTACAATATATTCTGTGAAGCAGTTTGAGATGTCTCAACGATGTGATGAGGTGTTGTATCAAATGCAAGGATTATTATTATTTTAAATACTGTCCCCAATGTCAGGATTTTTAACACGAAAAGGACCACTGAAGGTGAGCAGAAGTACATGTTTACCCTCAGTTTGCAGGCTATTTACATTTAATAACTCCTTGGCAATATGTTGTCAGTAGGATTTGAATTTAATTAGTCCTTTGATTCAGAATTTTAGTAGACCAGCAATTGTACCGAAAAGTTACAATCTGTATTATAAGTACTTTATCAATGACTTTCTTTGAAAAAAAATCTTAATTTCCAAATGCTGGACATTTACATAGAACAATCCGGATTCAACCCATCAACCAGCAGTGTAAATATGGGTCCAGTAAAATCAATAAACATCTCTATGAATATAACAATATTCTATAAATGTAGGGGAAATTATATTCCATTCTATATGTATTCTCAGTACACTGCTTGATAAATGGACTCACTGCATAGCTTAGTTATAGTTTGCATAGTTTAGTTATTGCTACAAAAATCGATTGGACTGCATTTCAAACTTAATGGACTTCTTTTTTAGAATGCTTTGCAAGTGAATTTGTACAGCACCTTTCACATCGGGAGGACGTTTCAAGGCGCTGGAAATTCAGTGTTTTGGACACGAGCTGGGGGTCGGGATTGGGGATGGTGGAGGTCAGGGGGGAAACAGGATGATCGAAAGCACGGTCAAAGAGGAGGGTCTTGAGATGGTTCTTGAAGGTAGCAAGGGAAGGGGCGAGTTCAGGAACTGCGAGATGGAGTTCCAGAAGGTGGGGCAGATGGCAGAAGGCCCGGCCGCCAATAGTGGGGTGGGCAAAGAGGGCCTGCTGAGCGGAGGAAGTGGGCAGGATGGTAGGGGATTAGAAGGTCACAGAGGAAGGGGGAGCGAGGGCTTTGAAAGTGAGGACCAGGATCTTGAACTGTATCCTCTGTGTGATGGGAAGCCAGTGGAGTTGGGTGAGGATGGGGGTTATAGGGTCGCAGAGCCTCGTGGGGGAGAATACACGGGCTGAGGTTTGCATAGTCAAGCCTCGATGTTATGAATGTGCGGATGAGGGTTTCGGCAGCCTGAGGTGTTAGACAGTGGCGGAGTAGGGCCATGTTGAGGAGGTGGGGTAAGGCAAAGAGGATCATGGCACGGATTTGGGGTAGAAAGGATAGTTGAGGGTCAAACAAGACGCCAAGATTCCGGACTGGCTTAGTAAGGTGGAGTGTGCAACCATGGATGATGATGCTGTCAGCACCTGAGGTGTGGAGGCGCTGACGGGAGTCAATCAGGAGAGCTTCGGTCTTGTTGATGTTCAACTGAAGAAAGTTAGCTCTCATCGGGGACTTGATGTCTGACAGACATTCAGTCAGGCCAGCAGTGGTCCTGGAGTCAAAGGTGGAGGCAGAGAGGACCAGATGAGTGTCAACTGCATACATGTGGAAGTTGACCCCAAGTCTGCGGATGATGTCACCAAGATGGAGCATATAGATATTAAAGAGGAGGGGATCAAGGGAACACCACACAAGACGGTGCGGGGGCTAGAGTCGAAATCGTTTGTGGAGACGAAGTGGAGGTGGTGTGAGAGGTACGATCTGAAGCAATCAAGGACAGAGCCGTGAAGGTTGAGGTGAGAGGAGAGGTGGTGGATGAGAATAGAGTGGTCAACGGTGTCGAAAGCAGCAGAGAGGTCAGGGAGAATGAGGAGGCAGAGGGAGCCCTGGTCGCAGATGGACAGAATGCCATTTGTCACTTTGACCAAAGCTGTTTCTGTGCTGTGCACAGCACGGAATCCCGATTGGAGGGGTTCATGAAGGGATTGGCGGCAGAGGAAGGAGCTGAGAAGCAATGACTCATTCCAGGACCTTGGAGAGGAAAGGGAGGTTGGGGATGGGGTGATAGTTTCAGAGCAGGAATGGATCCAGGGAGGGTTTTTTAAGGATAGGAGTGATGACGGCCATTTTTAAAGGGGTGGAAACGGTACAGGTGGACAGAGAGACGTTTATGATGTCTGTGAATAGAGGGGCAAGGAGGTGGAGCTGGGAGGTAAGGAGAGCGGTAGGAATGGGGTCGAGGGTGCAGGTGGTCGGTTTCATGCGGCTTATAGTGGTGGTGAGAGAGGAGGGATGGATGGGTAGGAGCCAGGGGAAGATGGGTAGGGGGTAGTCGATGGAAGGGCAGAGGCAGCTGAGCGGATCCCCTCAACTTTGGATTCGAGGAAGTCCAGCATCGCCTCACAGTTAGCAGTTAGCAGAAATAGTCAGACACAAAGGAAAACCCAAACTAAATCATCATAATGATGGATAACTAACTCCCCTTTCAATATTAAGCAAAGTCTGTTGTGGAAAAGGCGAATTGGTTATTACTGTAAACTCTTGCTTTTCCAAATGGATATGTAATTTATTATGGTTTGATCTATCCCATTGCCTGTGTCTAGAACGTGGAGTAACTGAAAATGGGCTGTGTTTATTCACTGAAATATAGCCTACAGGAAAAGGAAGTAGCACCAAAGATATCATTTCAGTGGAAGAAAAGATTTGGGACTGCCCTTGTTCATTAATGTTTGCCTAATAGCATGGAGCAATATAGATACTAGCATGCATTCTACTCATTCAAGCTACTTTATGTAACTGCAACTATCAGCCCTGGGCACTTCAAAAGTTTGTATCACTCCTTACTTATCAGATATTGCATTTTTTGTTTTCCAATTTCACATCTGACAGATAAAATCATAGAAATTTACAACAGAGAAAGAAGCCATTAAGTCTGCACTGGCTTCCAGCACAGTGTGTTCATTTCAAGCCCACTGCACTGCCCTATCCTCTGTCTACTTCCCTCTAGAAACCCACAATGGACTTCTTCAGATAACAATTCATTTTTAAAGGACTTCATTTTAGAATTGTTTTGATCAAGTCCATCAGAATCGCAGGAAGCGTGCATGTGCGATGTGGTGAATATGCTCTGAGAGCCCTGATACTGGAGCAAGTATCAGGAGGACTGGATCACAAAAGGACTTCGGGTGTGACCTGAAGATGGGGAAGGAGGAGGCAAGACAGAGGGACTGGGGAAGAGAGTTCCGTAGTTTTGAGGTATCGTGGCTGAAAGCACAGCCGTGCAAGGTGGAGCAAAGGGGACGAGGAAGGCAGGAGACTGGAGTCAGCTGAGCAGGGGAGCTGTATGTAGGCTGGTAATATGACCATATGTTTACTGCTTTTTTTGCTTTCAACTTCCAGATATTAGATTGTGCCGGTGAATTGCTTTCCACATCTTCGTTCGATGGACCGTTACAGATATTTCATCTTTAATCAGCGAGGCATGTTTGTCCTGGGAATCCTGCAGATAGTTTGTGCCACAGTGTGCGTGGTCTCCGGCTTCGTGGATTCAACCTTTAGGAAGGATTCCATTCTCAGTAGGACCAGAGCACCAGTCTGGGCTGGCACGGTAATGATGATAATCCTTGCATTTGATATAGGGCCTTATCACGTCTTCGAGATGTCTCAAAGCGCTTCCCAGAATATACTGTAAAGTGAATTGACTGAATATTTTGTGGGCGAAACATGGCAGCCAACCGCGCACAGCAGTGTCCCACAAACAGTTGCTGACCACATTATTATTCAGAAGAACAGTGCTGCTACACCACAGAGAATCTACACCAGCGACTGATTAAAATGTTTGCTTTTCAGTTCATGGGTCTTCCTGGAGTGCTGGCCCTGTTTTCTTCACAGAAAAGGAACCCGGTTCTCGTAAGTCCATTTACCCTCAGCAGTATTTTGAAGCTGAACCTAAGTATTTCATTGACCCTCTATTGAAATGTGAAAGTGATTAAGAGTAATTTTACCTGATACAAATAGTTAGTAGCTTTTGTTATTCAGACTTCTGGGCTGTTTAATCAATATTGCTTGTGATCTGTGTGTAGGTGAATAGTATGATTGGATCAGGTGTGATTTCCTGGTTTACTACAACTATTGTGATTCTATATGCTGCTTTGACTTTGAACTATGGGGAGGATGATGATGAAGTATTTCAGCACAAACCGAGCTACATCATTCATGCGGTAAGCTTTTGCAATCAAGTGGAACTTGCATTCCAATTTAATTTGCTGCTTGTTTCAAATGCCAAAGGTAAATGGTATTAATACAGTGGTATTAATATTTGGATGAATCTGATCAAGATTTGGTACAGCGTCTCTCTTTAACGATGGGAACAGGTTACCGGGGAGCATGGTTGATGCCAGGACACTGGACAGTAGGGCGGGTATTGTGGAAGGATGAGATCAATTGGGCCAAAGGGTTTTCTTCATCAGAACTTCTCTCATGATCTTGCGATTTCATTAACAATATAAGGTTCATCCCGCAAACTATCTATTCCCCGATACACACAGACAGACAATTAATTTGGTGTTATTTTTTCTGAAATTTACCATATGAGAAAACATTGTTTTCTAGTTTAATGTTTAAAATTTTGGGGGAAAAAACAATAGTCATTGAGCCTTGCACCTCTAAACTCTTCATTGCTATAGAAACAATTTATTTAATCTTTGAAAGATTTGTAAACTTTCTGTTCCTGCAGTCTTGCCCTTTTCCTGCCAGAACCTGCCAAAGCTGTTCACATGTAAGCAGTCAGGCTGTTGTGAATAAAGTATCTCAGTCATCTTCATTGAAAGCCTGTATCTGGACCTTATTGCTGCTGTACATTTTGTTCCTTCCCCTCCTTTTTTCTTCTGCTCCTCTCCAGCCTGGTGACACCAAAGCTGATTGCAGAGCTTTTGGTTGAGATCAGGTAACCGATCATAGCGAGGAATTAACGTGGGTCTGAATGGTGCAGAATCACACCACGCAATGCGTTTTCCTACTAAGCCAGTGGGACTGTATCTTACCCTTTTTTTAGTTGACGTACATCACATGGACAGGTGGCACTCTAAACACTGCTGGTACCCTATAGCATCAAACCTATGAGCTTTAAAAACAAAATGTGTATGCACTGTTTGATTGTCTGGGCTTTATACAGTAATTAATCAGGCATAAAAATATAGAGTTCAGTCAGGAACAGTAAGATGCAGATTTGACCCACTCCCTGCTGCTCTACCAGGAAATATGGTAACCGGTCAATTCTTATTTCTTGAAAACCTGGTTGCTTCCATTCTTGGGTCTTGTGGCAGTGAGTCTTTGCTCTTTGTATAATCATTGACTGTGGAAATATAATAAAGGAAACCATTGTTTAACATCCAAATTGTACACACAACACTTCCATCATTAAATAAAAGAAGTTTCGTTTTGAGCAGAAATATAATTGCTGCTCTTTTTGTCTTACAGGAGTATATCCTCAGCAAGTTGGTTCAAGGAGCAAATATGGCTATTTTAATCTCTTCTGTTTTTGGCCTCATGATTGCAACAGTCATAGCTTACCTTGGATGCCGAAGTCTTCCCAATTGTGCTTGCTACGATAGTACGACTGGAATGGCAAGTAGAATCCTCTGTGTAGTATGACCTGAAACCTAGACACAGGACTGTAAATTGTACTTCTCTGCTGCTGTTTGAAGCTGATACAACCTGCAGATTGATGCATGGTTGATTGGGCAATTGCATAGATATGATCTGAGCTTTTCAGGTGTTGTGAATCTTTGTCAGAAACCTGGAAGAAAACGTTTTTTTAAGTTTTACAAGTCATATGGGTATTTAGTTAGTGTCTTTATTATAGGAGAAACAATTTAAAGCTACATGATGTACAAGTGTTTTCATTTTCCTCCCTCTTGCTCCTCTCCCAACATCACCCCCCCCACCCCCACACCACACACACCCTGCAGTGTAAGTGCTCCGAGAACTTATTCTACCTGAAAGGCGCAAAATAATAATGATATAATAATCCTTGCACTTGATGTAGCGCTTTTCACGTCTTCTAGACATCTCAAAGTGCTTCATAGAATATACTGTAAAATTAATTGACTGTATATTTGTGGGCAAAATGCGCAGCCATTGCGCACAGCAGTGTCCCACAAACAGTCGTGGATTGAGCCACCAAATTATTTTTTTTGAAGGAATTATTACTCCTAGAGTAATCTGCCGATCGACTAGCAACCAGGTTCCTACATACTGTTAGGGAAACAGAGGCATGTGAAGTAAGGAAACTTGCCCAACATTTAGACAGGAATCAAACCCAGGTCTCTCGCTTGCAAGGCGAGTGCTCTGAGCACTGAGCTACAGGACTCCACATATGAATCCAAGTTGTGTTGTGACATTTATACCTCAAGGCAAAGACTTGAGCTGGATACAATTATAATGTAGTGTTTGGAATCCATAAGATCCCAACCAAGGTGTGGCAGCTGGTTTCATTATACATGTGCACAGCTACTGTGTTTTGCCCACCAAATACACGGTCAATTCAATATATTAATATATTCTGTGAAGCGCTTTGAGACATCTCAAAGACACAACAGGAGCTATATCATATGCAAGGATTATTATTATTATCAGTATCAGATAAAGTAATTTCTTTGATTTTAGAGCTGCCAGCCAGCTGCATGGAAATGACTGGCTACAAACTCCAATCCAACCACCACTTGTGACTGAGTCACACCCATTTGCTGGTCTGTCCTAAGAAAGAGAAAGAGCCCAGCATCATTTTAATATTGGCTTATCAAGATTGTGAGGCGCTAATTGCACTATAGCTGGAGTGGCGCATATCAGGGGTGATTTGCGGCCAGGACCACAAATGATAAAGTGTTTGAGTAAAAGTGTTTGCTGGAGCTGTAGAAAAGATTCCTTTGTGCAGTATAATTTGCAGTACAGGTAGAACTGAATAGTTCTACTACTACTAATAATAATCTTCATTTGATATAATAATAATAATCCTTGCATTTGATATAGAGCCTTATCACGTCTTTGAGACGTCTCAAAGCACTTCACAGTGAATTCACTGTATGTTTTGTGGGTGGAACATGGCAGCCAATTGCAGACAGCAGTATTTTCCAGACAGCATGTGGATTGAATGACCAATTTATTATCATTTGGTCTAATTTCTAAAGGCTAATTTCCTTTTGCAGCAATCCTTATTGACTGAGGAACGTCACCCTCAGGCAATCGAGCTGGTCTGTACCTGGCAGGGTGAGTTCATAACCAATGTTCTATCTATGTTTTGTAAAGGAGCTAAATGTTAACTCTCTTTAAAATATATATTTGAGGTTGTTTCTTACAAGTATCATTTGGTGAGAAAGCTGTTATTTATTTCAGGAAAATGGGGAAATCAATTCTCTTAATCAGCCATTCGCTAACCCCTCCAAGTAACCTGCAGTGAGTGTTGCAGTAGGTAAATTGTTAGTCACTATAGCACATTCTGCCCTGAAAACAGGGTCAGACTGCAGGTATACATTAGTTTTGACCACCTCAGTAACACCATCCATCTGCCCTTGGTCACAAACGTACTGCTCAGTTCATCCTCGATCAGCTCTTTTGTATCGTATTCTGGTCGTCAAAAAAATGCAATTTAATGACTTGAAATTTGTAAATCAGTGCTGACTGAGAGGGAGGACCTGTGCTGCCTCTTCTTACTTGAAACAACCTGACCACAGGATGCTTTGACATTTAACTAGCTTTCAGCCATCAGATCATTTTTAAATAATTGCTTCTCCCCTCTCTCCTTCACTTCCTCCTCAAGTTGTGCTTTTGCTCTATACAAACACAAAGCTCAAACACATCCGATCATTTTGCTAAACTATGGAAAATCTATGAATTGCAACTGCAGGTTTCTCTGGTACTTTTTAACATTCAAGAACCATGACTCAATTCAAGAAATATTTGTTCTTGCTGAATGCAGTTACTTCTGACAGGTTAGAGATGATTTAATAACTGCAAAGAGTTTCCTGTTACCTCAGTGTCTATTCTTTGTGACAGTCACTGCTATCCTCCTTCGGGGTTGGCAAGTGGAGTTCCCTTAGTGTTGAGCTGGCTCCAAGGTGACTTGCTTGGCAATGGAATATTGGAATTGAGTCAACCCTCCGATAGTCTCACTAGTATGGTTCTGAGCCAAGCAGATTTATAGTATTCCAGGGAATTGCTGATGACAGACCAGCCAGACTGGCTCATCGGTAGAACTTGGAGGAGCAAACCAGTTGCTGAGGTTAGGGATTCTTCACACTAAGCTCCTGTTAACTCTGCAAGTCTGCAAGGTTAACAGGAGTCCTGTAGCTCAGTGGTTAGACACTCGCCTCGCAAGCGAGAGACCTGGGTTTGATTCCCAGCAGGGCGAAACCTTGGGCAAGTTTCCTTACTCCACACGCCTGATAATAATCCCTCAAGAAAAAAAACAATAATAAATTGGTCACTTCAATCCACGACTGTTTGTGGGACACTGCTGTGCGCAATTGGCTGCTGCGTTTCGTCCACAAATATACAGTCAGTTCACTGTGAAGCGGTTTGATATATCTAGAAGGCACTGAAAAATGCTATATCAAATGCAAGGATTATTATTAGTATTATTATAAGCCAAAGCCCTAACGGGTAAGGTGGACCTAGCTGGACAAGTAACGGGAAAGCTTCCCAGACAGTAATATCAATGACAAGCTATGTTGTTTTTGCTAGTTAAACTCCAGTCTTATCCCAACGCACATTCTAGGGTTGCCCAAGTCTTCTCTCTTGCCAACTTGCGCCTGATGCTCTCACATTAGGTAAATGGGTTGCATCCCTCCAGGGAGAGAATTTACATTGCGTTCCAGACACAGGGAAATTTCCATGTAAAAGTAGACATACATCTGTGGAATTCTGTCTGGTTTGGATAGTCTTAAGCATAGTGATGGTTTCCACGCGCGTCAGTTGACCAAAACAAAGGACAGTGAGCAAAGGCAGGTTATTTGCAAACAAGTAGCTGATTTTAGTGGACCTTTCCATATGTAAGTCTGTACAGTGAGGATATGTCCTCATCTTCTCTGCAGCCTGGCATTGTTCAAGTAAGTTACATGCCCTCACTGCACCACAATTGTGTTATAATGTACAGTATTTGTGGGACATCTAGCCTTGCATGTTTTGCACCTTGATCATAATGTTGATAAATAATTGTGTGTTTTTTTTAAACCAGGTGTTAGTGAACAGCGAATTCTGAATGATCCAGTTCAGCTCAAGGACTGGGATTTAGACTCAGAGGAAGCAGAGTTTTCAACAAAACCGCCCCCTTACATCCGATTCGCTTAAATTCGACTTATATTGGCGACAAATTGGTTGGCTATTCATACCAGGATTCAAAGAAAATGTTACCTCTGTCAGACCTTGATGATGTGAAGTTTGTTTTTAAAAATAGTGCCTTCAGCTGGGGTGGGGGAAGGTTCTTGTGGCCTTTCGGATCTACAATAACTCAAGCAGTTGTTCTTTTGTACTCTTATTTCACAGTGCATAAGGTGCTTAAAACTCGAGTGCCATGCAGTTAATGGTGAGGGCCCAGTAATTAAGAGATTTAAAGCTATTGGGGTGAAAGATATTGTGTGTTAGATATGTAAACATTTTAAAGAGTGAACATGCTGCTTGAAGCTGCACTGTGAGTCAGTTTTAATTTTTTTAAAAAGAGTGGGCAGCCTTAAATAAGTGAACTTACAAAAATTGTACCTTTTGTTATCCACTCTAACTTCCTTTATTCTGCCAATAGCAGAAAGGGGGCTGGAGTTGAACAAAAAACTCAAAATGAAACAAAACCATTTGGAACTTGTAGAACAGATTTGGGATGGGTTGTATTTTATGGGTAGCTTATTTTAAATGTTCCACTTCAGTCTGAAGAGTATGTCTTCATATTCTTTATGCTGCGTAAAGAGAGATTTCTGTATTATAGTTTGTTATAGTTTATTTTTGATGTATAAGATGCAAGTTTGAACTGTGAAGGAAAAAANTTATTCTTATTAATGGGCTGTGTCACTTGAGGGTTTATGTAGTTTCTGGAGTCCTGTAGTTCAGTAGTTAGAGCACACGCCTCGCAAACTGGAGGACCTGGGTTAGATTCTGGATAGGGTGAAACACTGGCCGAGTTTCCTTACTCCACACGCTTCTGTTCACCTAGCTGTAAATAGAAACCCAGTTGTTTATCGATTGTCCGATCACTTTTCCAGGGGTAATAATCCCTTCCAATAAATAAATAAACAATAGTAATTTAGTTACTCAATCCATGACTGTTTGTGGGACGCTGCTGTGCACAATTGGCTGCTGCTTTTCGCCCACAAAATATGCAGTCCATTCACCTTACAGGGACGTCCTCCTGACGTGAAAGGCGCTTTATAAATGGAATCTTGTTGTTGTTGTTGTATATTCTGAGAAGTGCTTTGAGAGTCTTGAAGACGTGATAAGGTGCTATATCAAATGCAAAGATTATTATCATTATTTTGTGGAGTGCTGCAGCTTTGTAGTGACATTATGTACTTGTCTTCACCAGCTAGCAGAGGCTGAAGCTAATGTTCCTCTACAACCATTCAATGGGATTCTTCACAATAGTGGCCTGGAGTGACTGTCTTTCTCTCTCCCTTTCACTTCTCTCTCTCATTCCTTCTTTCTTGTGCCTCCTCCATACACTGGTGAACACACATCTGGGGTACTCATCTACTGTGATATGAATAATTAGCATACACTCCGCGGCCCTTTTGGTTGAGCAGGTAAAGGGGAATAAAGACAAGATCTGAAAAGATTCATCAAACATGATTCACACGGTTTACTGTGAAGCGGAGTGACAATGTTTTTGTAGGTGAACTCAGCAGCCTCATCTCAACGTTCACCTGACCAGGCAGATGGGACCTCGTTTTAACGTCTCATCTGAAGAACGTCATCTCTAACAATGCAGTCCTGCTCCAGCATATTATTGGAGTGTACGCCTGCACTCTCAGTTTAAATTCCCGACATTGGGGTGAACAAATACATTTCTGACTCCGAGGTGAGAGTGACCAATTGATCCAGACTGACACATTTATCATCTACCCCACATCCGTGCCATGACCCGCTCTGCCTTCCTCCATCACCGCAACAATGCCCGGCTCTGCCGCTGGCCGCTGAGACCCTCGTGCACGCATTCATAACATCCAGGCTGGCCTGCAAACTCCCTGCTTGTCGGCCTTCCCAACTACTCCCTCCATAGGCTGCAGATCATCCAGAATTCTACAGTGCATGTTTTCTCCCACACCAGATTCCGTGACCCTATCACCGCTACCCTTATCCGACTTCATTGGCTTCCCATCACACAGAGGATACAGTTCAAGATCCTGGTTCTCACCTTCAAAGCCCTCCATGGCTTTGCTCACCACTACCAACCTGCCTGCACCCTCCGCTCAACGGGCTGCGGCCTGTTTCACATCCCCCTCCTCGCCTGCCCCACCACACAACAACAACAACAACAACGAGACTCCATTTATAGAGCGCCTTTCACGTCGGGAGGATGTCCCAAAGCACTGGAGAGTTGGGTCAGGACCTGAGCAGGGGATAAATGGTCAGGGTGAGGGGAGGGAAGGGAGGGTGAGGGGAGGGTGTAGGGAAGGGGGTTGTGGAGCAGACCGGAGCCAGAGGAACGGAGGATACGGGCAGGTAAATAGGGGATAGTAGGTCGGAGAGGTAGGAGGGAGCAAGGCCGTGAATGGCCTTGTAGGCGAGGATGAGTATCTTGAATTCGATCCTCTGGGGGATGGGGAGCCAGTGGAGGCGAGCGAGGGTGGGAGTGATGTGGCCACGAAGCCTGGTGCGGGACAGTACACGAGTTCTGAATGACCTGCAGCTTGTGGAGGGAGGTGGCGGGAAGGCCGGCGAGGAGAGAGTTCCCATAGTCCAGCCTTGAGGTGATAAAGGCGTGGACCAGAGTTTCAGCAGCGTGAGGGGTGAGGTAGTGCCGTAGTCTGGCGATGTTCCGGAGGTGATGGAAGGCGGTGCCAGTTGTGGCGCGGATATGAGGGAGAAAGGACAGCTCAGGGTCGAACAAAACCCCGAGGTTCCTAATGGCTTTGAGAGGTGGAGAGTGCAGCCTTGGATGCTGATGCTGTCAGCGCCTGAGGTGCGGAGGCGCTGACGTGAGCCAATCAGGAGGGCCTCAGTTTTGCGCACGTTGAGCTGAAGAAAGTTGTCTCTCGTCCAGGACTCGATGTCGGACAGGCAGGCTGTCAGGACATCGGTGGTCGTGGAGTTGAGGGTAGAGGAGGAAAGGTAGAGTTGGGTGTCATCCGCATACATGTGGAAGTTAACCCCATGTCTGCGGATGATGTCACCAAGGGGGAGCATATAGAGGGTGAAGAGGAGGGGACCGAGGACAGAGACCTGAGGGACACCGCATGAGACAGTGCTGGGGGTGGAGGAAAAGCCATTTGTGGAAACAAAATGAAGACGGTGGGAGAGGTACGACCTAAACCATTCAAGGACAGGGCCTTGAAGGTTGAGGTGGGAGGACAAGCGGTGGAGGAGGATAGCGTGGTCGACCGTATCGAATGCTGCCGATAGGTCGAGGAGGACGAGGAGGCAGAGGGAGCCCTGGTCACAGATGGTCAGGATGTCATTGGTGACCTTGACCAGGGCAGTTTCTGTGCTATGGGCAGCACGGAAACCCGACTGAAGGGGTTCGAATAATGAATGGGTGGAGAGGAAAGAGCGCAGCTGGGAGGCGACAACTCTTTCAAGGACCTTGGACAGGAAGGGGAGGTTGGAGATGGGCCGGTAGCTTGATAGCTGCGACGCATCAAGGGAGGGATTTTTCAAAGTGGGAGTGATGATGGCAGTTTTTAGGGGAATGGGAACAGAGCCAGAGGAGAGGAACATGTTGATGATGTCTGTGATATGTGGGGCAAGGAGGTGGAGCTGAGAGATGGAGTGGGGATGGGGTCAAGGGAGCAGGTGGTGGGTTTCAGGGACAGGATGAGTTTGGTGACAGAGGATGGGGAAACGGGTACGAAGGTGTGCAGGGGAGGATGAGTAGGAGTCGGAGTGTGGGGGGTGGGTGGGAGTTGGAGGGGGAGTGACCGCGGAGCGGATTCCCTTGATTTTGGATTCAGCCACTCTGCCCCACCCTCTGGATCTCCATCTCACAGTCCCTCTGCCTCGTCCCATCCCTTGCCTCCTTCAAGACCTGTCTCAAGACTCTCCTCTTTGACCGTGCCTTCGATCACCCTCCTTCACCCCCTGCCGTCCATCCTCTCCAATCCCGATCCCAGTTTGGTATGAAACACTGATTCTCCAGCGCTTTGGGACGTCCTCCCGGCACGAAAGGTGCTATACAAATGTAATTTTGTCATTGTTGTTGTTCGGCAATGAAAATGAACAGATATGTGCGTCGTCAGCAGGTATTTAAACAATTTTATAAAAGTTCCTTTTTATTCTACAAATGCTTAGCTTGAATTTAATGATTAGAAACACAATTGGGTCTAAATTCTGTTCAATTCTCTATTAACAAAATAATTTGAAGTTAACAGAAATGTTGAGGGGGAAATAAAAGATGTTTTATATAAAAATACATAATAACTTCTAAAGTTTTTTGACACAAACATCTCCACATTAATACAATAAAGCCTTTAATTGTTCCTCATTAACAAGTCGGGTTCAGAGCAATGTTGTTTTCCTATTTAAATTCTGTCTTTTCCAGTGTTGATGTACAACTAGTTGGTAACAAGCTACAAGGCACTGTCAAAGTGGATTGTGCAGCAGGTAGAATGGGGAACCTGCTCCTTTGAGTGATACATTCATTCATTTCAACTTTCATACACACATATCTATCTCTTGGAGTGTCTGTGTATCGAGAAGCAGCTTGTCTTAGAAATTTCTCTCAACTAAGCACACAAGGGACTCTTTCCTCCCATACTCTTTTGACACGACGCACCTGTTCAACATAGTTGAAGCAATGAAATCCTATTTATAGATGTGATGACCTCTCTGTTGGAGGCAATAGAACGAATAGTTGGCATCTTGGAATCTCCCTCAACACCTCTTCAATGACCAAAATATTGATCATACAGGTTTGCTGTTTTTTGTTCAGTCGGGTGTCTGACACGTGCGGAAACATGTTTAAATGTTTAAGAGTATCACCAAACCAGATAGATATACAGATGCTCAGTCTTGAGAGATGAAGTCTCAGAGGTGATCTCATAGAGGTGTACACATGTTTATATCAGATTAAAATGTAAACCAAGAACATTACTTTAGGATGCATCAAGACAATAAAAAAAGGACAACAGTTTAGAGTAGTAAAGGACAATTTCAGGACAGGTACCAGAATTTTTTTTTGATGCACACAGTATTCAATGACTGGAAGAGGTTGCCAGGAAGCATTCCAGAGAGAGGACACTGAACTCATTTAAAATACTGTTTAAAGCTTTAAAAAGGTGCGTTTACCTTTATGTATACCATCGAATAGTGGGAGACTAGTTTGCTGTATAATGGCTGATCTGACCATTTGTTGTTATCAGGAAAAACAACTTTTGAGTGAAAGGGGCAATTTTTCCCCATTCTTGTTCTGAAATTAGTTTTCATCCTTGACTCTGGCTATTAATGTGAACAAGGCATTGCTCAATTTTGCTAATGAAAGTATTAATTTGGGAATATTATAATCTAATTCCTGATCTCAAGCATGGTTGTCAGTGAAGCCCTTGCTTAACTGTTCCATATCTCTGGAACCCAGCCCCTAAACACATTGGTATTTCTTTTAATAATAATAATAATCCTTGCATTTGATATAGCGCTTTTCACGTCTGGAGGACGTCCCAAAGCGCTTCACAGAACACACTGTAAAGTGAATTGACTGTATATTTGGCGCGGCAGCCAATTGGCACAGCAATGTTCCGCAAACAGTCGTAGATTGAAAATGACCAATTTTTTTTATTATTGTTTTTGGTTTTGGAGGGATTATTATTAGGCTCTGTGTGGAGTAAGGAAACTTGCCCAAGGTTTCGCCCTCTGCCTGGAATTGAACTCAGGCCTCTCGCTTGCAAAGCGAGTGCTCTAACCACTGAGCTACAGGACTCCACATCTTCAGGATCTTGTGATCATCTTCAGGATCCCTGAAGCCTTCTAAGTATGTGGTCCTCTAAATGCCCTCCTCTCAAGTGCTTCAGCTGATGGGATAATTATTTGTCCTTTTTCATCAGTTCAAGTGGTTTCTTCATTATATCAACAACCTCCATCACATTCTTAATAATAATAACCCTTGCATTTGCTGTAGCGCCTTATCACATCAGAAGCTCAAGGCGCTTCACAGGGATTTACTGTGAAATGAAGTGACTGTTTATTTAGGCAAATGCCACAGCAACATAGTGCACAGCAATGTCCCACAAATAGACATGAAACTATTGGCCAATTTTATTTGGTGGATTGTTGGTCAGGCACCGGAAGAAACTTGATGATCCCACTCCATGATAATCTTCTCCATGACTTCTGATGTTAGAGTTGATGTGTTGAAAGAATTGGCGACCTGAATTCATGAAAATTCTGAGTACATACTACACATTCTTTTTCCAAGTGACATTTCTCGCTGTTTAAATTGCACAATTATATATCTGTACTATGCCACAACTAGTTTTAATTCCGGTTGACATCACTATTGATGTCGTCACTATTGGCTTTCAGTGCCAGTAATGCTGAGTTTGATTTCAATTCCACAGGTAATCTGTTAATCTGGAGGGTTGCAAATGTTACTCCCCTGTACAAAAAAGGGCGAGAACGATAAACCCAGGAACTACAGGCCAGTCAGCCTAATGTCAGTAGACACGAGTAGTCCACAAGCCTTTCCCATCCTCCCTCAGCTCCACAAGCTCCCCATTTTAAATTGGATCGTGCACTAACTTTCTTCACGTCCCTCACCCTGTCTGCTCACCATTGGCGGATGGGCTTTCAACATTCTTCCGCTGTTCTCTGCAACTCCATCACAAAGGCTATCTGACGTGTGCCTTCCCTCAACTCGTTCAAGGTCCATCCCAAGTCATACCTCTTTTGGTTATCTTTGTCCTGCTCATACTTCCTTGGCTCCTACCCCACTCAGCTACCCAGGCAGCAGGGTCAGGCACTTTGGGATTTCCTCACAACCTGAAAGGTGTTGCTCAGATGGAAATTAGCATTGTAAGAAGACACAAGACGTGAATCTTCAGTTTTTAATAATACTAACAATCCGTACATTTGGTTTAGCACCTTACACATCAGGAGGACATTGCAAAGTGCTTCACAATTATACTGAAAAGTGTTTTGAAATATACTGACTGTTACCTCGGGATATATTGATAGGAGCAACCAAATGTTCAAGAAGGTTGATAGTTAAATGGTTAAAAGTGCTTTGCTGGATAGGTTGAGGTTAGCTTCTGATTACATTTCATATTTTCCTGGGAAGATGTTCACTCCTCTGAGATAATGAGGAATCAGGTCCTTGAGCATAGATGTAAGAACAGTGGACCACAGAAAGAAAAGGCTACAGCCTCAGACACCTGCCTATCACAAAGGTTGAGAAACAAAGCAGGCTGTGGAAGGCTGCCCAGAAGTTGTCCCTATCTCTCTCTGTACAAAGCAGCCTGTGAAGGGTGGGGGCTATCTCTGTGTCAAGGGGAGATGGAGTTAAAAACATATAAAAGAAAGATATAACTTTGAAATAGTTGGAGTTGTGTAGAGGGTCAGCCCACTTCCCAATGGAATCGCTATCGATTCTATTGCATCCATGTATATGTAGGATCTTGAACTGGATCCTCTGAAGGATAGGGAGTCAATGGAGTTGGGCAAGAATAGGGGAGATGGGTTCACAGAGTTTGGTGCTGAAGGCATGAACAAGAGGTTCAGCGGCCTGAGGGGTGAGGTAAAAAAATTAAAATGAGTTCAAAATTAAAAGTGAAAGTGGAGGAGGAGTGGTTAATATGTTTTTGGTTCTGTTTATTAGGCAGAGAGGAAATAACAGTTGTAGTGGTTGGTCCATTTGAAATGCGGAAGTCAGGTTATGCAAGCACGAGTGAAATGCTGGGCTAAGAGCCGATTCTTTCTGTTGAGTTTACAGGAGCCACTCTCTGTGATTCTGTGTGATAGTTCTGTGATCTCTGCTGTGTATGTTTTATATAGGATTGGTTGTGTCCGAGGGTTACCGGGCACCAGTCCCTATTATGTTTTGTGTTACAGAATCAATTGTCCCTGAGGATTTCCAGGAGCTGATCTCTGCCCTGTATGTTGAGGTCCATTCCCTGGCTTATTGTTTTGTCAATTCAAGGCTTTCCCCAAAGTTTTATTACTGCTGACATTTTACCTCATCGTTACATCAGCAACGAGATCTTCCCCACCAGGTTCCAGCCCTTCCTGTTTCTGTAAAGTTCTGGCAATCGCGGAAGCCAAGTTACAGTCCAAGTCCTGCCATGGCTGACGTGGAGAGGGATCGTGATAAAGAGCAAGAGACAACCGATTCCCAAGTGAAGAGGAAACGGGGCCACAAATCATCCCGCGGCCGAGCCCTGCCTTTTCGGGAGCGGAGAGAAGTGGCAGATGCAGAAGCCGCTCAGGCCGGTGCCTCACACACTCTCAGACGGGCTTTTCTGCGACTGAGAAAGTGGATTCGGCGGCGACTGAACCTCAACAGCCCCGAGACACCAGCGGCCACGATCAGTAAGGGCCCCCCGGCACAATAACAAATTGCTGTTTGCAACCTGAAGAATCAGCTTCTGTATTTGAATCTGGGTATAACATTGATAACACATCAGCTTCTGCATCTGCACTGGAGATCAGCAATGACTGTATAATGGAGAGTGGGGAAGACTGTTACGAGCCAATATTAAGAGACTTCCTATTGGTCTCGGATCAGGAAACGCGCTGTGGTATCAGGACATTTAGCAGAAAAAAGTTCTTGCCAAAAGCCTTTATTGCCCACAGACAGTGTAGGAGCCTCTCAACCTATTCGGGTGCAGACAGATAGCTGCTAATCTGCGTGAGGGACTGTCTCCGTGATCTGAAGGGTGACATGACTTTTCTTGTGCAACAACTGGTGGGCGACCCAGAGCCGCCTCCCACTCTGTGCACTGACAGCCTGTGTGAACACAACACACAACTCATCAGTACATTACAGACCTGCTGCGGTGAACAGGACTCACAGGGAAACCTGCTCCAACTGGCAAAAGCTCTCGTACAAAGCAGCAACAACCACTTGGACCCAACAGAGTTCAATTACTTGTTTTACGGAAGTGATATGGCTGCGTTCAAGGATGTGTATAACTGTTTGCTGGAGATGGACAGAGAAGCTTTGGTACAGCTGGAGACTTCGGTGGAAGCGGCTGAAAATCTTGATGTGACTAAAGTGGATTTGGAGACTCTGGCTGAGCTACTCTGTGCTGATCTTTCCTGGAAACCTCTTGGTTACAGGCTCTTAGAACAACCGTCAATCTCCTCCTACATCGCCCTTTTCGACCATATCAAACGGCAAGAAAATTGGTGCAAAAGAGAATTTCTCCACGCTCTTCTCTTGTCAATCAAAACAAAACCAGATCAGGTGGAAACTTTCCACAACTTGAGAGGAGACAAGATTTTCCTGCCCGCAGTCATCAACTCCAAGTGGGCAAAGAAACTAAAATGCCTGAAGTTACTGCTACACAAACATGTATTTAAAGAGGAAATCTCATTGAACAGAGTGATGTGGTGCAGTCCCACTGAGGCAGAGGTGTTTTTAGAGACACTGTCAGTCTTCGGATATCCACATATTGCCCAAGAGTTGGGTAAGTGCATGGGCAGCAGCAATGTTATCAGGTTCAGGGACGAGAAACCACTGAAACAGAAGACAAGTACGAAAACAGACAACAGCTCATATGTCACTGTCTTACCTGCAAATATCTCCTCTGAGAGTCGTCCACCCAAACTGCACTTACACACCAAACACTGGACACCCAACACTGCACGTGTAACTACAGCAACACGTTACTGTCATAGATATTGTAGGAAGCCCTCACTGCCTGACCCGTGGCTGTACCGAATGGCAGGAGCTCTGGCCTCTGAATGGACGGCAGTAGCCAGAGATTTTGGTTTCAGTGAGAGCGACATAGAGAAAACGGCAACTGATCCTTGGTACAACCACCAGCAGCGAATGTTCCACCTCCTGTACAGACTGACACACGAGCAGCAGATGAGCTTCACAGAGCTGTGCTTCCTGCTGCTTTGTAAAGTCAGTGATTATAAATGTCACCGGCAAATACAGTGTATCATAGGAGCAGCACTCAGTGCTGTTGAGCTGCAGGAAGACGTGGACTTATCTAGAAATGAGGGAGAGAACCTGTTCCAGAGGCAACACATAAAGGTGCTGGAACATAAGACGCTTCGAGTGGTTTGTGGCCAGTGGAGTGAAGCCCCTGAGATGAGAGAGATCAGCCCGAAGGTGTTTGAAAGCTTCGTGGATCAGGTGTCCCTGGTTGGTCCTGTGTTTGATGTGCACACACAAACCAAAGGGACAAAGGTGATGGTGTTTCTTCCCACGTACACTCCGTGTGAAACTGAGCTGAGCCCCTCAGTTCTTGCAGAGAGTCTATTGACTCTTCTGACCATGAAATACCAAGATGTGGGGAATTGCTTGTGTAAGAAGTTAGAAGCAGTGCTAAGTGCAGAAGAGAAATCAAGACTGTTTAAAGTCCTCCTACAGGAGGATTGTGAAGCTGCTGTGAAGCTGATCTTGTCAAAAGGGCAGAGAGCTCTTCAGCTGCTTTGTGAATACCTCAGGGCATCAGGCAGTGAGATGAGGTCGTGGCCGGCAAAGCTTCGCTCTCTGCTGGAAACATCACCCACCCAGGTCGGACACATCCAAGATGGAAACCTGGAGCTTGTGGTTCCACTCGCTGTGCTGGAAAGACACCTGTTGCTGTTCACAGAGTCCCTCTCTCCGCTAGCGGTCATAGAAAAGCTGCGAAGATTATTTACTCAGACACGTGCTTACTGTTTGTTATACAAACCAGTGGGACGTCAGTACATTGACTGCAGAGTAACACTGAGGGTGTTTTTGATACCCAGGAGTGGCTCACTGGTGCAGGGACTGGATACAAAGCTGAAAGGTTATAAACGAGTGTTTATTTCAAATATCAGTATTAAAGGGAATGTTTGTTATAGACTACTCTTTAAGGACGTTACTTCTGACAATTCACTCCTTAGGGTCACTCCAAGAGATGGCAGTGAGTACAAGGAAGCACTGAGCCTTATGGATCCCATGACTAAGTATCTGATTGCTCTTAATATAAAGGACTGGGTCCAATGGCCTCTGGTGCTGCAGATTACACGAGACAAAAACTCTGTGATATTTGAGGAAACCATTGATGATGAAATATTGCAGTTTGAAAATGCGGAATATTTCATTCTCAACCTTGATGGTAAGAATCATTGTATCATGAGGATTCACCAAGAAATTAGTTACAGAGAATTCAGCCACAAATTAAACACTGTGCTGCCGGAGAGAAAACTCTCTGTCTATTACAAACAAGATGGGATCCCTCTGCTGGTTAATAATGACGAAAGTATCAGCCTAATTGTGCAGCAACAAGAGAAGGGAAACATTATGCTGGAAGGTGAAGACATCATTGATGAGATAATTAAAGCAGAATCCCAAGTAGTGCAATCGGCCAGTTTACCTTCTTTAAATGAACCACTCAGCTGCCGGAGGCCATCTCCCACTGAACAGCATTTTGTGGTTCGACACAGGACAGCTTTAATTAAGAGGATCTCAGACATCAAAAGTCTTCTGGATGATCTGAGACATGAAAGTATTATTAACGATAATGAATACCAGAGAATCAGAGGAGAAAATATTCGCAATGAACAAATCACCTGCATGTTAGATTACACGATTAAGAAAGGGGAAAATGCAATGGATTTGTTTTTTAAAAGTCTTTGCAACAATGACCCATACCTTGTTGATGACTTGAAATGTAGGGAGATGTCTCAGGGGACTCTTGTTGAAATATACTGACTATCACTTCACGATACATTAGTGTATTGATAGCAGCAACCGAATGTTCCAGAAGAAGTGGAGGTTAAAAGTAGCTTTGCTGGACAGGTTGAGGTTAGCTTCTGATTACATTTCATATTTTCCTGGGAAGATGTTCACTCCTATGAGATAATGAGCAATCGGGACCTTCAGGATAGATGCAAGAAGAATGGACCACAGAAAGAAAAGGCTACAGCCTCAGACACCTGCGTATCTCAAGGCTGAGAAACAAAGCAGGCTGTGGAAAGCTGCCCAGAAGTTGTCCATATCTCTCTCTGTACAAAGCAGCCTGCGAAAGGTGGGGGCTATCTCTGTGACAAGGGAGGTGGAGTTAGAAATACATAAAAGAAAGATGTAACACTGAAATAGTTGGAGTTGTATAGAGGGTCAGCCCACTTCCCAGTGGAATCCCTATCGATTCTACTGCATCTGTGTATATGTACGGGGATGAAGGAATTTATCTCCAGTAAGAAAGTGACTATTAACAACAAGATACAACAACAGCATTTCATTTATGGAGCGCCTTTCACGTCGGGAGGACAACAACAACAAGATTCCATTTATAGAGCGCCTTTCACGTTGGGAGGACATCCCAAGGCGCTGGACAGTTGGGTCAGGACCCGAGCAGGGGGGAAATGGTCAGGGTGAGGGGAGGGAAGGGAGGGAGCGAGGAGGGGGAAATGGTCAGGGTGAGGGGAAGGAAGGGAGGGAGCGAGGAGGGGGTAGAGAGTCGAGAGGGGAGCTGAAGGCACGGTCAAAGAGAAAGGTCGTGAGACCGGCCTTGAAGGAGGAAAGGGAGAAGGCACTGGGGGATGGAGTTCCAGAGCCCAGGGGCTGAGAGGCTGAAAGCCCGGCCACGGATGGTAGGGCGGTTAGGGCGGGGGATGTGCAGCAGACCGGAGCCAGAGGAACGGAGGGTACGGGCAGGTAAGTCGGGGGATAGTAGGTCGGAGAGGTAGGAGGGAGCAAGGCCGTGTATGGCCTTGTAGGTGAGGATGAGGATCTTGAATTCGATTAAAGGTGAAAGAGGAGGAGTAGTGGGTAATATGATTTTAATTCTGTCCGTTGCTTAGTGAAGCTGTATAAGGGATACAGTATAGCTGATTTGTCTGTTCAAACTTTAATAAAACCTATATTTGAAAGTAACATGGTGTCAAGTAAATGTGTCTACACTCTTTACACCCATTGAGTCCCTGCCTGGAAAAGCCACATCGAGATTTTCAGCTGCTTTCCACCGATGCCTCCAGCTGTACCAGAGCTTCTCTGTGTCCATCTCCAGCAAACAGTTATACACGTCCTTGAACGCAGCCAAATCACTTCCGTAAAACATGCAATTGCCCTCTATTACCCAACAGTAACAGTAACAGTGGAGGTTTTGCCAGTTGGAGCAGGTTTCCCTGTGAGTCCTGTTCACCGCAGCAGGTCTGTAATGTACTGATGAGTTGTGTGTTGTGTTCACACAGGCTGTCAGTGCACAGAGTGGGAGGCGGCTCTGGGTCGCCCACCAGCTGTTGCACAAGAAAAGTCATGTCACCCTTCAGATCACGGAGACAGTCCCTCACGCAGATTAGCAGCTGTCTGTCAGCACCCGAATAGGTTGAGAGGCTCATACACTGTCTGTGGGCAATAAAGGCTTTTGGCAAGAACTTTTTTCTGCTAAATGTCCTGATACCACAGCGCGTTTCCTAATCCGAGACCAATAGGAAGTCTCTTAATATTGGCTCGTAACAGTCTTCCTCAATCTTTGTTGTTCAGTCATTGCTGATCTCCGGTGCAGATGCAGAAGCTGATGTGTTGTCAATGTTATACTCAGATCCAGATATAGAAGCTGAAGCTTCAAGTTGCAAACGGTACAGATTTGTTATTGTGCCGGGGGGGCCCTCACTGATCGTGGCCACTGGTGTTTCGGGGCTGTTGAGGTTCAGTCGCCGCCGAATCCACTTTCTCAGTCGCGAAGCAAACCGTCTGAGAGTGTGTGAGGCACCGGCCTGAGCGGCTTCTGCATCTGCCACTTCTCTCCGCTCCCGAAAAGGCAGCGCTCGGCCGCGGGACGATTTGTGGACCCGCTTCCTCTTCATTTGGGAATCGGGTGTCTCCTACTCTTCATCCTGATCCCTCTCCACGTCAAACATTGCTGGACTTGGACTGTAACTTGGCTTCCGCGTTTGGCAGAACTTTAGAGAAACAGGAAGCCTGGGACCTGGTGTGCCAGGAATTCGATGGTACAAAAAACAACACACGTGTATGATCAACACTTTGTCCGTGAAGAGTTGCCGAGGGAGATTCCAAGCTGCCATTCCATTTCCTCCAACAGAGAGATCATCCCATCTGTAAATAGGATTTCATTGCTTTGTGATTCAACTATTTTGAACATTTGCATTGTGTCCAAAGAGTTTGGGGTAAAGAGTCCCGTGTGTGCTTAGTTGGGAGAAATTTCTGGTAAGACAAAGCTGCTGCTCGATACACAGACACTCCAAGAGATAGATATGTGTGTATGAAAGTAGCAATAGTTGAAATGAATGAATGTCTCAACGTTTCAACAACAACAACAACATTGCATTTGTACAGCGCCTTTCATGTCGGGAGGACGTCCCAAGACCTGGACAGTGTACAGCATTGCAGACCCGAGCTGGGGTGGTGGGGGCGGGGTGGTGAAGGGAGGGGAGGGGAAGGGGGGTGACCAATGGCATGGTTGAATAAGGGAGTTTTGAGGTGGGACGTGATGGAGGCTAAGGAGGGGGCGAGGAGGAGTGATTGGGGGATAGAATTCCAGAGGTTGGGGGCAGAGTGGCTGAAGGCTTTCCTGCTAATGGTGGGTCGGGTGGGTGGGGACATGAAGCAGGCCAGAGTCGGCTGAGCGGAGGGAGCGAGCAGGTTGATAGGGGGTTAGGAGGTCGCAGAGGTAGGGTGAGGCACTGCCATGGAGGGCTGTGTAGGTGAAGACCAGGATCCTGAACTGGATCCTCTGAAGGATAGGGAGCCAATGGAGTCGGGCGAGAATGGGGGAGATGGTGTCACGGAGTCTGGTGCAGGAGAGGACATGGGCTGCAGAGTTCTGGATCATCTGCAGCCTGTGGAGGGAGGAGTTGGGAAGGCCGACAAGCAGGGGGTTTGCATAGTTGAGCCTGGAGGTGATGAAGGCATGAACAAGAGTTTCAGCGGCCTGAGGGGTGAGGTATTGGCAGAGTCGGGCGATGTTACGGAGGTGAGGAAAGGCAGAGCAGGTCATGGCTTGGATGTGGGGAAGAAAAGACAATTGAGGGTCGAACAAGACACCGAGGTTCCTGACTGGCTGGTGAGTTGTAGTGAGCAACGATAGAGGTTGATGCTGCCAGAGCCTGAGGTGCAGAGACACTGGCGCGAGCAATCAGGAGGGCCTCAGTCTTGTTCACACTCAACTGTAGGAAACTTGCCCTCATCCAGGACTTGATGTCTGACAGTCAGTCTGTCAGGTTCAACAACAACAACAAGATTCCATTTATAAAGCGCCTTTCACGTCAGGAGGACGTCCCAAGGCGCTGCACAGTTGGGTCAGGACCCGAGCAGGGGGGNAAATGGTCAGGGTGAGGGGAGGGAAGGGAGGGAGCGAGGAGGGGGAAATGGTCAGGGTGAGGGAGGGAAGGGAGGGAGCGAGGAGGGGGAAGAGAGTCGAGAGGGGAGCTGAAGGCACGGTCAAAGAGAAAGGTTTTGAGACCGGCCTTGAAGGAGGAGAGGGAGGAGGCGGCGAAGGCACTGGGGGATGGAGTTCCAGAGCCTCGGGGCTGAGAGGCTGAAGGCCCGACCACCGATGGTAGGGCGGTTGGGGCGGGGGACGTGGAGCAGACCGGAGCCGGAGGAACGGAGGGTACGGGCAGGTAGGTAGGGGGATAGTAGGTCAGAGAGGTAGGAGGGAGCAAGGCCGTGAATGGCCTTGTAGGTGAGGATGAGGATCTTGAAATCAATCCTCTGGGGGATGGGGAGCCAGTGGAGGCGAGCGAGGGTGGGAGTGATGTGGTCCCGAAGCCTGGTGCGGGACAGTACACGAGCTGCAGAGTTCTGAATGACCTGCAGCTTGTGGAGGGAGGTGGCGGGAAGGCCGGCGAGGAGAGAGTTCCCATAGTCCAGCCTTGAGGTGACAAAGGCGTGGACCAGGGTTTCAGCAGCGTGAGGGGTGAGGTAGTGCCGTAGTCTGGCGATGTTCCGGAGGTGATGGAAGGCGGTGCCAGTTGTGGTGCGGATGTGAGGGAGAAAGGACAGCTCAGGGTCGAACAAAACGCCGAGGTTCCTGACTGGCTTTGAGAGGTGGAGAGTGCAGCCTTGGATGCTGATGGTGTCAGCGCCTGAGGTGCGGAGGCGCTGACGTGAGCCAATCAGGAGGGCCTCGGTTTTTCGCACGTTGAGCTGAAGAAAGTTGTCTCTCGTCCAGGACTCGATGTCGGACAGGCAGGCTGTCAGGACATCGGTGGTCGTGGAGTTGAGAGTAGAGGAGGAAAGGTAGAGTTGGGTGTCATCCGCATACATGTGGAAGTTAACCCATGTCTGCGGATGATGTCACCAAGGGGGAGCATATAGAGGGTGAAGAGGAGGGGACCGAGGACAGAGCCCTGAGGGACACCACATGAGACAGTGCGGGGGGTGGAGGAGAAGCCATTCGTGGAGACAAAGTGAAGACGGTGAGAAAGGTACGACCTAAACCACTCAAGGACAGTGCCTTGAAGGTTGAGGTGGGAGGACAAGCGGTGGAGTAGGATAGCGTGGTCGACCGTATCGAATGCTGCCGATAGGTCGAGGAGGACGAGGAGGCAGAGGGAGCCCTGGTCACAGATGGTCAGGATATCATTGGTGACCTTGACCAGGGCAGTTTCTGTGCTATGGGCAGCACGGAAACCTGACTGAAGGGGTTCGAAAAATGAATGGGTGGAAAGGAAAGAGCGCAGTTGGGAGGCGACAACTCTTTCCAGGACCTTGGAGAGAAAGGGGAGGTTGGAGATGGGCCGGTAGCTTGATAGCTGCGACGCATCAAGGGAGGGTTTTTTCAGGGTGGGCGTGATGGTGGCAGTTTTTAAGGGAATGGGGACAGAGCCAGAGGAGAGGGACAGGTTGACGGTGATATGTGGGGCAAGAAAGTGGAGCTGGGAGATAAGGAGTGGAGTGGGGATGGGGTCAAGGGAGCAGGTGGTTGGTTTTAGGGATAGGATGAGTTTGGTGACAGAGGGTGGGGAAACGGGTACGAGTCGGGGAGGATGGGTAGCAGTCGGAGTGTGGGAGGAGGGGGTGGGGGGTTGGTGGATGTTGGAGGGGAAGTGACCGCGGAGCGAATTCCCTTGATCTTGGATTCAAGGAAATCCAGCATCTCCTCGCAGTGAAGGTTGGAGGAGATGACCTGCGCGGGGTGGCGGGGGGGACGGAGGAGTCGGGTTGTGGTGGAAAACAGTAGCCTGGGGTTGTTCTTCGCCTCCAGGATTATCCTGGAGTAGAAGGACGACTTGGCCGAGGCTAGAGTGGAGCGGTAAATTTTGAGGAGGTCCAGCCAGATTTGTCGGTGGACCGTTAGGCCAGATTTGACACAGGTGCGTTCAGCGGCCCGCACCTGGCTTTTCAGTGAGCGGAGGTGGGTGGTGTACCAGGGGGAGGAGCGGGGGTAGGAGACAGATTCACTCAAAGGAACATGTTCCCCATTTTACCTGCTGCACAATCCACTTTGACGGTGCCTTGTAGAATAGCACGTAGTTTGTTAATAACTAGTTGTACATCAACACTGGTGTTAAAAGCCTCGGAAAAGACAGAACTTAAATAGGAAAACAACATTGCTCTGAACCCGACTTGTTAATGAGTAACAATTAAAGGTTTTATTGTAATAACGTAGAGATATTTGTGTCACAAAAAAACCTATAGAAGTAGTTATATATTTTTATATAAAACATCTTTCATTTCCCCCTCAACATTTCTGTTAACTTCAAATTATTTTGTTGATGGAGAATTGAACAGAATTTAGACCCAATGGTGTTTCTGATCATTAAATTCAAGCTAAGCATTTGTACCAGAATAAACAGGAACTTTTATAAAATTGTTTTAAAACCTGCTGACGACACACGTATCTGTTCATTTTCAATGCCAAACAACAACAACAAAATTATATTTGTATAGCACCTTTCATGTCGGCAGTACATGTTTCGTACCCGAACTGGGGATTGGGATCGGGGAGGGTGGAGTGCATGGGGAGGGTGATTTAAGGCACGGTCGAAGAGGAGGGTCTTGAGACAGGTCTTGAAGGAGGCAAGAGTTGGTGGGATTGTGGGATGGAATTCCAGAGAGTGGGGCAAAGAGGCTGAAGGCCCACCTGCCAATGGTGGAGCATGCGAGGTAGGGATGTGAAGCAGGAAGGAGCCCATTGAGCTGAGGGTGCAGGCAGGTTGGTAAAGGCTTTAAGAGGTTGCAGAGGTAGGGGGGAGCAAAGCCATGGAGGGCTTTGAAGTGAGGGCCAGGATCTTGAACTGTATCCTCTATGTGATGGGAAGTCAGTGGAGTCGGGCGAGGATGGGGGTGATAGGGTCACAGAGCCTGGTGCAGGCGAAGACATGGGCTGCAGAATTCTGGATGATCTGCAGTCTATGGAGGGAGGGTTTGGGGAGTCTGACAAGCAGGGAGTTTGCAGGCAAGCCTGGATGTTATGAATGCGTGCACGAGGGTCTCGGCGGCCTGCGGGTGAGACAGTTGCGGAGCCGGGCGTTGTTGCGGTAGTAGAGGAAGGCAGAGCGTGTCACGGCACAGATGTGGGGTAGATGATAAAGGTGTCAGCCTGGATCAATTGGTCACTCTCACCTCTGAGTCAGAAATGTATTTGTTCAGCCGAATGTCAGGACTTTAAACTGAGAGTGCAGGCTTACACTCCAGTAATATGCTGGAGCAGGACTGCATTGTTAGAGATGACGTTCTTCAGATGAGACGTTAAACCAAGATCCCATCTGCCTGTTCAGTTGGACATTAAAGATGAGGTTGCCAACTTCGCCAACAAAAACATTGTCAGTCCACTTCACAGTAAACTTGATGTGAAAAGCTCTCTAGTAAATGTAAGTATTATTATTATATTATGCATTCCAGTAGAACAATGCTTTGAAACTAATCTCACATAGGTTAACATCCCGTGACCTTTGTGGACACAGAGTGACGGCAGGATTGGGCTATGAGGAATCATACATATCCTATGTCTACAATCCGCATTTTCATACTACAACAGTCCCTTCTGTTCAAATATTTTGAGAAGAAAAGGTAAGCATAATGGATTCAGGAATTGAGCTGTACAAACACCTGCAAATGTAATACTTGTGGAGTCCTGTAGCTCAGTGGTTAGAGCACTCGCTTTGCAAGCGAGAGACCTGAGTTCAATTCCAGGCAGGGCGAAACCTTGGGCAAGTTTCCTTACTCCACACAGAGCCTAATAATAATCCTCCAAAAACCAAAAAAAAAACAATAATAAATTGGTCATTTTCAATCTACGACTGTTTGTGGGACATTGCTGTGCGCAATTGGCTGCCGCGTTCGCCCACAAATATACAGTCAATTCACTTTACAGTATATTCTGTGAAGTGCTTTGGGACGTCCTCCCGACGTGAAAAGCGCTATATCAAATGCAAGGATTATTATTATTATATTATTATTATTATTACTAACGGTTTGCAAAACAGAAGGAGGTGTAAATGGCTGCAATATATTTTTAAGATATCTCCCTAAGTTGCAAGTCCTCAACAAGGTGCGGGTCATTTTTGGAAAGACTCTCATAAAATATATCCATTGCATTTTTCCCTTTGTTAATAGTGTAATCTACAGTGTGTGTGATTTGTTCATTGCGTATATTTTCTCCTCTGATTCTCTGGTATTCATTATCGTTAATAACACTTTCATGTCTCAGATCATCCAGAAGACTTTTGATGTCTGAGATCCTCTTAATTAAAGCTGTCCTGTGTCGAACCACAAAATGCTGTTCAGTGGGAGATGGCCTCCGGCGGCTGAGTGGTTCATTTGGAGAAGGTAACCTGGCCAATGGCATCACTTGCATTCCTGCTGTAATCACCTCATCAATGATGTCTTCAGCTTCCAGAACAATATCTTTCCCGCATTGGTCCCTCAGAATCATTTTGATGCTTTCATCATCGTGGAGTCCTGTAGCTCAGTGGTTAGAGCACTCGCTTTGTTGCTGCGCGCAATTGGCTGCCGCGTTGGCCCACAAATATACAGTCAATTCACTTTACAGTATATTCTGTGAAGCGTTTGGACGTCCATTATTAACCAGCAGAGGGATCCCATCTTGTTTGTAATAGACAGAGAGTTTTCTCTCCGGCAGCACAGTGTTTAATTTGTGGCTGAATTCTTTGTAACTAATTTCTTGGTGAATCCTCATGATACAATGCTTCTTACCATCGAGGTTGAGAATGAAATATTCCCCATTTTCAAACTGCAACATTTCATCATCAATGGTTTCCTCAAATATCACAGAGTTTTTGTCTCGTGTAATCTGCAGCACCAGAGGCCATTGGACCCAGTCCTTTATATTAAGAGCAATCAGATACTTAGTCATGGGATCCATAAGGCTCAGTGCTTCCTTGTACTCACTGCCATCTCTTGGAGTGACCCTAAGGAGTGAATTGTCAGAAGTAACGTCCTTAAAGAGTAGTCTATAACAAACATTCCCTTTAATACTGATATTTGAAATAAACACTCGTTTATAACCTTTCAGCTTTGTATCCAGTCCCTGCACCAGTGAGCCACTCCTGGGTATCAAAAACACCCTCAGTGTTACTCTGCAGTCAATGTACTGACGTCCCACTGGTTTGTATAACAAACAGTAAGCACGTGTCTGAGTAAATAATCTTCGCAGCTTTTCTATGACCGCTAGCGGAGAGAGGGACTCTGTGAACAGCAACAGGTGTCTTTCCAGCACAGCGAGTGGAACCACAAGCTCCAGGTTTCCATCTTGGATGTGTCCGACCTGGGTGGGTGATGTTTCCAGCAGAGAGCGAAGCTTTGCCGGCCACAACCTCATCTCACTGCCTGATGCCCTGAGGTATTCACAAAGCAGCTGAAGAGCTCTCTGCCCTTTTGACAAGATCAGCTTCACAGCAGCTTCACAATCCTCCTGTAGGAGGACTTTAAACAGTCTTGATTTCTCTTCTGCACTTAGCACTGCTTCTAACTTCTTACACAAGCAATTCCCCACATCTTGGTATTTCATGGTCAGAAGAGTCAATAGACTCTCTGCAAGAACTGAGGGGCTCAGCTCAGTTTCACACGGAGTGTACGTGGGAAGAAACACCATCACCTTTGTCCCTTTGGTTTGTGTGTGCACATCAAACACAGGACCAACCAGGGACACCTGATCCACGAAGCTTTCAAACACCTTCGGGCTGATCTCTCTCATCTCAGGGGCTTCACTCCACTGGCCACAAACCACTCGAAGCGTCTTATGTTCCAGCACCTTTATGTGTTACCTCTGGAACAGGTTCTCTCCCTCATTTCTAGATAAGTCCACGTCTTCCTGCAGCTCAACAGCACTGAGTGCTGCTCCTATGATACACTGTATTTGCCGGTGACATTTATAATCACTGACTTTACAAAGCAGCAGGAAGCACAGCTCTGTGAAGCTCATCTGCTGCTCGTGTGACAGTCTGTACAGGAGGTGGAACATTCGCTGCTGGTGGTTGTACCAAGGATCAGTTGCCGTTTTCTCTATGTCGCTCTCACTGAAACCAAAATCTCTGGCTACTGCCGTCCATTCAGAGGCCAGAGCTCCTGCCATTCGGTACAGCCACGGGTCAGGCAGTGAGGGCTTCCTACAATATCTATGACAGTAACGTGTTGCTGTAGTTACACGTGCAGTGTTGGGTGTCCAGTGTTTGGTGTGTAAGTGCAGTTTGGGTGGACGACTCTCAGAGGAGATATTTGCAGGTAAGACAGTGACATATGCGCTGCTGAATGTTTTCGTATTTGTCTTCTGTTTCGGTGGTTTCTCGTCCCTGAACCTGATAACATTGCTGCTGCCCATGCACTTACCCAACTCTTGGGCAATATGTGGATATCCGAAGACTGACAGTGTCTCTAAAAACACCTCTGCCTCAGTGGGACTGCACCACATCACTCTGTTCAATGAGATTTCCTCTTTAAATACATGTTTGTGTAGCAGTAACTTCAGGCATTTTAGTTTCTTTACCCACTTGGAGTTGATGACTGCGGGCAGGAAAATCTTGTCTCCTCTCAAGTTGTGGAAAGTTTCCACCTGATCTGGTTTTGTTTTGATTGACAAGAGAAGAGCGTGGAGAAATTCTCTTTTGCACCAATTTTCTTGCCATTTGATATGGTCGAAAAGGGCGATGTAGGAGGAGGTTGACGGTTGTTCTAAGAGCCTGTAACCAAGAGGTTTCCAGGAAAGATCAGCACAGAGTAGCTCAGCCAGAGTCTCCAAATCCACTTTAGTCACATCAAGATTTTGAGCTGCTTCCACCGATGCCTCCAGCTGTACCAAAGCTTCTCTGTCCATCTCCAGCAAACAGTTATACAAAGTGCAGTATTTATACATACGAATTGAGGGGACGAAAACCTTCTCGTGGAAGTGCAGATGTGGGTCACTGTTGTGCATAAAAGCCTTTGCTACTTTAACCAGAATTGAGTGCTGTTTCCCCGGATCCCATGACAAGGACTGTATGTAACGTACGAGCTCTGTGATCCACTGTGCGTTGTCCCCGCACTGTCTGTCAGTGCACAGCGTGGCCAGTGGTTCTGTGCTCGGCTGCAGCTCTTGCACCAGGTTTCCAATGTCACCGGAGAAATAACAGAGATTGAGGGTTAACTCCCTTTGCAGGAAATTCAAATCGGACTTTGATCGATGTAATGAAGTTCCTTTTGCCCCTGAATCGTATCGCGATACTTTCACTTTCGTTACAGACCAAGCTTCCTGCACTCGGTGCAGAGAAGTTGGCTTCAGACCAGGTGCTGTGGAGCAGGGGGATTGAAAAAGGAATTGATATTTATCCGGATCCTCGTTGTAGATCGCCCACTCATCATTTATTGCAGATCTGAATCCAACATCGTCGGGACTCGCCTCCTGGATTGCATCGAGCTCACCTTTTTGACTGCGGGGATTGATACCCTTTTGCTCCCGATCATCCATGGCCAAGTGCTTTGGCCAAAGTCCCCTCTCTACTTCCGCGATGCCACTTATGTACAATTGAAGATAACATCAGAGGAAGAGGAGGAGCTGAGGAAGGGAGAGCTTGGTTGGTTGTTGTGGTTGGTTGTTGTGGTTGGTTGTTATGGTTGGTTGGTTGTGTTGATACTGGGACATAAACTGGGCATGAGGAAAGCTCTTGGGTTGTGCCTGAGAAGTGTGTGGCCAGTGTGGGCTTAAGAGGGTTAGGCGTACGGGGTATTTGGAAAATCGGGAATGTTCCCGGGCGCCCTCCCCACCCCTCCCGGCTGCAATTCTTGACCTCCTCAAAAGTGACCGCGAAGTGACACCAGTGAGTAGCGAGTCCGGTGGCCATGGTACAGCCAGTTACAGCCGCTGTGTGAGGTCGAGGAGTGGAAGCCATAAAAGATCACCTCGATTCCTTGCTGGAGGGTGAGGAGGAGGAGGAGGAGGAGTGGAGGGAACAAAATACTGCTTCCGATTTTTTTTGCAACCTCCACAGATCGGCACCCCCATTCCACATGACAATCCCAAGCCCTTTCGGGGAGACACCGGATATCATCCCTGTGAACCTACACTGTATTCTTTCCATCACAGCTATAGCCTTCTTATAGTGTGGAGACCAGAATTGAACACAATATTCCAAAATGTGGTCCAACCAACGTTTTGTACAAATTCAGCATCACCTCCTCACTTTCATATTCTTCCCTCTGGATTTAAAGTCCAAGACCCCATTGGCCTTTTTTAATATATAGCTTAATATTTTTTAATATAGCTGTGTAGCTATTTTTAGAGATTTGTGAATTTGAATCCCCAGATCTCTTTGCTCCTCCATTCCTATTAGGTTCCTATCATATAGACTAGGGTGGTCCAATCTTTTGGTGACTAAGAGCCAGATGCCCTGTTTGAGAAACATCTGCAGGCTGCACAAACAATAATTTTTGGTTTTGCTTCCAGAAACATAACTTTTGGTTCGGACCAACATTTGGTCGCCTCCCGATGTGAAAGACACTTTATAAATGTAATTTTGTTGTTGTTGAATTTACACAACACCTTTTCATCAGATTACTTCTGGAAGTCCATATGGACGTTGACTCACTTTCCTTTCTCCATAGATGCTGCCTGACCTACTGAGTGCTCCCAGCGACTTCTGTTTTTGTTTTCAGATTTCCAGCATCTGCAGTATTTTGCGGGATTATTTTGGCATGTTTGTGTGTTATATTTGTTTCTTCCTATTCAAGTTTTCCTTTTTGCACTTATATTTGATGAACATCCGATTTTTCTTCAGGCTCCAGAAAATATTTTTCGAATTCTTACAGGGATCAGTTCAATGTTTTGCCAGAATCTTTCAATCTCCTTCCATGTTGAACGTGGTTCAATTTCCTTTTAAACAGCCAGCGCCGGTGAATGCAGAATGTCAGTGCTGTTTGAGCTAATGATGAACCACTGTTGTGTGTCTCTGTGTGTGTGTCTGTGTGTGTCTGTGTGTGTGTGTGTGTGTGTGTGTGCTGAACTCCACACACATAACAGAACATTCAGTTGTTACAGGACCACAGAGAGTCAATGGAACTATTAGCATGTTAGATGGGTCATTTAAGTATGGCAGATGGCCAGATACTTACAGACCAAATTAAAACAGTTACAAAAGATACTCTCCAGTCTAAACTATCACTTTGCTCACCTTCAAAATACACAGTAAAATCACGACACATTACAGAAAGTCCTGTGAAGTGCTTTGAGGCGTCCTTCCTACTTGAAAGGCGCCATTTCCAATACGAGGATCATTTATAGGATCAAGATTGTAACCTCAGTGATAATGTAGGCATGTGTACACTGGTACAATTGGTCAGTACCATTTTGTGGTGATGTACTAATGTACATACACAGATCATTAGTGAAAATAACTCAGTTTCTCTCATTTGCATTCTGAAAAGCACAACAGAAAAACAAAACAACTTGAGCTGGGACTAAAGAGCTGAAGAATATTTCTGTGGGCTTTTTACTAGAGATTAATCCAACCAATTTCTTACTGCTGTAGGACCCAGGCTTTTGTCATCCTATGACTGATGTCTGCAGGTGTTCTGCTCGCCTCCAGTGACAAACATAGGTCCCCAAAATATTATCATTTACTGTTTATTTCCGAGTAATGGTCGGAACACTTAGAAAGTTTGGTTAAATTCTGTATTGTGTACTCATAACATTTTTACCTATTAACTTACAAAGTGACTGGAGCATCCATTTATCACACATGAATATAAGGCAAATACAGATTTAACTGTGGGCTGAAAGAAATGGATTTAAACATTTCCACCTGGATTACTTTTAGTATTTTGTACTTTGATTACAGAATTCTTTCACACGGACCCCTGTTCTCCCCCACATTTTTGGTTACAAGTATATTGCAACATAGAAGATCAATCAATTAACCGTTCTGAGATGTACAACATGTAGGGAGTGAAATAGTTAAACAAAACATTTAAAAAGCAACTTTGCTATACAGTACAACCAAAGCTCATTTAAATTCCAACTGTGGCTTTCTATTTCCAAATTAGAATCCTGAATATTAGGCACAATTTAAACATAGCTGTGCTACAGGACTTTAATAATAATTTTTGGATTGTACTTGATTTTGGATTGTACTTGACTTCCCAGCAATTACAACAACAAAATTACATTTGTATAGCGCCTTTCACGTCAGGAGGACGTCCCAAGGCGCTGGACAGTCAGTGTTTCGGACCCGAGCTGGGGGTTGGGATTGGGGAGGGTGGAGGGTAGGGGGGAAAAGGAGGATGATCGATCGCACGTTTGAAGAGGAAGATCTTGAGATGAGTCTTGAAGGAGTCAAGGCAGGAGGTGAGGCGGAGGGCCTGGGTGTGGAATTCCAGAGGGTGGGGGCAGAGTGGCTGGAGGACAGCCCACCAGCTGGTGGGATGGGCGAGACGGGGGACGTGAAGCAGGCCGGAGCCTGGAGGGAGCGGGCAAATTGGTAGGGGGTCAGGAGGTCGCAGAGGTAGTGGGGAGTAAGCCTATGTAGGGCTTTGAAGGTGAGGATCAGGATCGTGAACTGTATCCTCTGTGTGATGGGAAGCCAGTGGAGTCGGGTGAGGGTGGGGTGTGATAGGGACGCGGAGCCTGATGCTGGAGAGGACACGGGCTGCAGAGTTCTGGATGATCTGCAGCCTATGGAGGGAGGAGTTGGGGAGGCCAACAAGCAAGGAGTTTGCATAGGGTTTGCATAGAGTTTGCATAGCCTGGATGTAATGAAAGCGTGTATGAGGGTTTCGGCGGCTTGCGGTGTGAGAGTGTCGGAGCTGGACAACGTTACGGAGGTGGGGTCATGGCACGGATGTGGGGTAGAAAGGATAGTCAAGTCATTATTTAGTCATAATTATTTAGTCTTAATTAATCGTTTGCCCGGAAAAAAAACCCCATAAATCTCTTCAGTGAAACTAAATTCTATGACTGAAGATAGATGCTGATGAAAGACTCACTCGTAGTAGCTTTTTGGAGGGCCATTCCAATGATTTCAGTCAATAATTAACAAGTTATTTCATGCCATTGTGTTTGACTGCAGCCCATGGTGAGTCTGATATTCAGAAGTGTTAAATTAGATTGACATCCATATATCAGGGCCTGGACAAGGCATTCACGTTAGAAGATCAGAAGCATTTAATAATAATAATAAACCTTGCATTTGATATAGCGCTTTTCACGTCTTCTAGACGTCTCAAAGCGCTTCAAAGAATATACTGTAAAGTGAATTGACTGTATATTTGTGGGCGAAACGTGGCAGCCAATTGCGCACAGCAGTGTCCCACAAACAGTCAGGGATTCAAGTGACCCAATTTATTATTGTTTTTTCTTGAGGGATTATTACCAGGCGTGTAGAATAAGAAAAACTTGCTCAAGGTTTCACCCTGTGGGGACCTGACCCAGGTCTCTCGCTTGCGAGGCGAGTGCTCTAACCACTGAGCTGCAGGACTCCATTTGTACATTGTTAGAAGCATTTGTAATAAAGTACAGTTCAATCAACAGTGTATAACAAGATCTGCAGGACATAATAGAAAATTGATGCATCAATGCATATTCTTTAAAAATAAATTGCAGCATAATTGAATTTGGAAGGTGGGTGGGGGGGGCTAAAAAAAATCAGATGAGAGGGGCCTGAAAAATGAGTGCAAGATAAAGAATGATTTCTTTAAAACTTTGGCAAAATACAAGAGCAATGCTCTTTCTTGTATGTGACGGCATAAAACTGCTAACTGACAACATCACGTGACATTTCCCTTGTACAGTGCGATCTTTATCAAAACTATGATTAAGCTGCCATTCAGGGAAGGGAAGAAGACATAGGTAAGAACAATGCTATTTATGGAATTCTCTACCCCAGAAGGCTGTGGATGTCAGTCATTGAACATATTCAAGACTGAGATCGATAGATTTTTAAAAACTAAAGGGATTAAGGGATATGGGAATAGGGCGGGTAAATGGAATTAGGTTAGTAGATCAGCCATGATCTTATTAAATAGCGGGGCAGACTCGAGGGGGTGAATGGCCTACTCCTGCTCCTATTTCTTATGTTCCTATGTTCTTATACTGTACCTGCACAATATTGACGTAGTATAGAGACAATGTGCTTCCCTATCTTTTCTTTGTCTGCAAATGAACCTGCAGATCAGGTTAACATCACTTTTTACCGGGGGACACTTGGCTGTCTCTGGGTTATGGGAAGCATGTTAGCAGCAGGTCGTTTTGGATCTTGGTTGACATGGGGAAAACCGACCCCAGCTCAGCTTCAACAATAACACTCCACCCCGGGGCTAGGCTCCGGATCCAGTTGGACCTTGTTCTCGTCTAGCAGTGGCTGACTGAGCATCATGGGCTTGTGGTTCTTCAGTTTGTGGGCTAAGGTCATGAAAATGGCCTCAACGTGATCATTGTCGCCCGGGTTCTTGGCCGAGGTTTCGAACAGCGGCATGCTGTGGGTATCCGCAAACTTCTGCGCCAGGTCTGTTCTGACCTGGGTGGCATCCTTCAGATCGCACTTGTTCCCCACCAGGATGCGCGGGATTTCTCCGCCGAGCGAGTGCTGCTTGCATTCCTCTATCCAGGCCGGGAGGCTCTGGAAGGTGGCCATGTTGGTTATGTCGTAAACAAAGACCACAGCGTGGACATTCCTGTAGTAATGCTGCACCATGCTCTTCCGAAAACGCTCCTGGCCTGCAGTGTCCCACAGCTGAATCTGAAGGATTAAACAAAACCAAAAGCCAAAGGTTGATTGTTGGGCCAAATAGCAATATACTGCCTGAAACCCTGGGGGAAATAGATTCGATAGCAGCTTTCAAACGGAAACTGGACTTCATCTATCTGAAAAGGAAACATTTGCAGGGCTGTGGGGCTAATGGCCTCCTTCTGTGCTGTAAGGTTCAAAAATCCTACCAACAGCATGCGTCAGCCTGGCTCAGTCGCTAGCACTCTCAGCTCTGAGTCAGATGGTAGCGCGTTCAAGCTCCACGTCAGGGATTTGAACTGGTAAAGTCTCGGCGGAAGCTCCAACGCAGTGCTGGGGACAGAGGTGCTGCATTGACAGATTGTATGCTTCGGATGAGATGTTAAATCAAGGCCCGACTGCCGGTTAAAGGTGGACATTAAAGATCCCATGGCACTATTTGAAAAAGAGAAGTGCCTCTTTCTCCTCGTTATCTTGGTCCACAATCCCCCAAATAAAACCGCTCATTCACTTTGTGGCTACTTGTGCAATATTGTTGTGTGCAAATTGACTGCTGTATTCGCCTACAACTTACACAGCCACTACATTTTACGGTAACGCCTGTTAAGATTTTTTTTGAGATGTCCCTCTGACTTGAAAGGCGCTGTACGAAATCCGAGTATTACGATTGTACCAAAAGCTTATCGGGAAAATTGTACTAAAATCAGGAGATTTTATTATGAGTAAACTTCAATGAGACAGTAATAATGTTATTTTTTCCAATTCCAGACAGATATAGATCCACAAGTCTCTTATTAATCTCGTCAACGATTACCATCTCTTACCATCTAAGACACTACTCTTAATCCTTCTTCCATCCTCACTCTGGGCCTCTCTATTTCAACGGGGATTCCCACACCTCCTCCATCGCTGAAGCTGCCTTCACAAATGTTTGGTTTGCCCTTTCGTGCTGAACATTTCTTTTCCCCTCAACTACCTTTAACCCTCTATCATTTTCTGGTTTCGCTCAAGTGACATTTCATCAATACAACGGTTCTCAGACGCTCCTAGTTTTGTGCCCTCGCTTCATATAATAATAATAACAACAATAATTGCATTTGATATTTGATACAGTGCCTTCCATATCGGGAGGACATCTCAAAGGTCTTCACGCTGTGTACTGTTCAGGTGGACTTTAAACATCCCATAGCACAGCTGGAAAAGAGAAGCTGGTGGTGTCTCACAATGTCCTGATCAACAGTCCCCCAGATAAAATTGGTCACTCAGTCCCTGGCTGTTTACGTCACATTGGTGCGTGCAAATTGGCTGCCGTGTTCCCCTGAAAAACACAGTCACTACATTTTACAGTGAAGCCTATGAGGCGCTTTGAAGCGTCCTGGCATGAAAGACGCAACATTAAAAGTGAGGATCGTTATTCA